>NW_028186462.1:206598-324126 GCF_003343005.1 Rhea americana | reverse complement strand
AAAAAAAAAAAAGAAAAAGAAAAAGAAAAAAGAAAAAAAGAAAAAGGAAAGAAAAACACACACCAAAAACTGCTTGCACTGGTTTTCAGCAAGCAGAGATCGTAGTATAACACTGCCTCTTTTGAACATCAAGAGATTTTTTAGAACAAACCATGTTGTGTTACTTTATTACAGTGGTTAAATTTGATTAACTGTTTTCTTTGCAAATTTGAACCTTTTTTTACACAGAAGCAAGGGAAGGGGAGGGGGAAGACAAACCCTACCTGACCAAAATAAACCATCCGGCTTGAAATCCTGCCCATTCATTTTAGCTGTGCTGCCATCAGAGAGGTTTGTGCAAAGTAGTGATTTGAGCAAATGCAGGTCCGTATTTGCCCGAGCTTCGCTGACCCTCCCAGCCGTCTGCGTAGAGGCTCCGGAGTCACGCGTGGGCATTTAAAAATCACCCTGAACTAATCAGTGGCACTCAAAAGCGTTTATATCGATGCAGCCTACCTAGAATTCTAACACTATATAACAAGATAAAGGTAAAAATATGGTATGTAACAACAGGTACGTATTATTTCTTGTGTACAACTAATATAGGCCCAAAAAAAGAGATGGAGGAGGCCAGAAAAAAAAAGGAAAAAGGGCAAGCATTTCAGATCCTGGACATCAAGTGTAAAAGCTGATAACAGAGGACTCTCCTCCGGTATTTATATGGATATGTAACTCTAGTAAACAGAGTTTCATTAAGGCACGTGTCTGCTTTAAAGCGCTCTGGTACCAATTTGAGTAGAAAAAGAAAGACACCTAGGAATGTAAAGTTCCTTAGATAATTTCTTTTCCAGATTCTCTACCTCCAAACCATCTCAGTTTATTTTAAAAGAGAAAATTAGTGGGGAAAAATGTACTCGTTCTATTTTGAAGAAAAGGAAGATTCAGGATAATCTAGGATTTGGGCATGCGGTACCTTAGCTTGCGGAATACTTTTAGGTAGGAATCATAATTTGGTGTGCAGATATGATGAGTTCAGCAGGTCATTGGGCAGGAATGGGAGTCTGGGCTCCAGGAGGCTGTTCATGCAGTTGTTTAGCATTAAAAAAAATTAATATCTGTTCCCCCCCCCCAAAAAAAAAAAAAAAAAAGGAAATACCCATAAAAGGAATCTACCAATTAGATACAGTGGGAAACTCCTTCCTGGTAAGGAATTAAACTGCTAATGCTTGAACTTCACCTAGCTTTTAATATGTCCAGTGATGATTGTAGTCATTAAGATACCATTTTTCTTGGCTTTCTCTGAACTGTTTTAAGCATTCAAACGTAAAGCTTACAGAACCAGTACTTGCACTTTATTTTTTGTGAAGTTTTACATGCAAGTCTGGCATTATCTGCAGTGCTTTAATTGAAGAATGGAAATAGCCTCTGAAAAATAGCTGGACAGTGATACCAAAGGCTTCAAGTGTGTGTGTGTGTGTATGTATATATATATATGTACATAAACATGTATAGTGGGGGCTTTTGCCATTTTAAATTATATCAATATAGGAGGACAGCCCATACAGTTGTGAGCTGTGTGCTTTTTTCTGTATTCTAAAGCCACGGATAGCTGGTAGTCTTTGTAACGCAATGTGTGGCAGATCCTACCTTTGGATTTCAGATCGAAAAAGCAAATTCTGGTCTTTTCAGTCTGTGTAATAACAGTTGCAATAACTTTTTTTAGTCAATATTCTGCCTCAGACCTGGACTGCCTCATTCTTTGGTGCCTCTTGTTTCTCAAGATTTACAGTCTGACAAGGAGATGGGGAGGAAGAAATGAAAAACTTAGTATTACCAGCTCACATGCTTCTGAAGGCACTCACAAAAGAGTTGTTGGAAACCTGAGATCCTAAATACCAGAGGCACTTCTAAAGTCAGAATCACAGTTTAAATTCAAATGCACAATTTTAAATCTTTTTTCCATGTGTTTGGGTGTTTGAAGATGAGTTTTTTCTCTTTTAACTATTGTATAGATATGCTTCACTTCAGCTTGTTTTGTAGTTGCAAAAATGCCTTAGTGTGTGTGTGTGTGTATATGTATATATATATTTACATATGGACATCTTTTAGTAGTTTATTAGAGTAAACATGTCACATGACTGATTTCAGGCAACAGAAATTGTAGGGTCTGATGGTTCAAACTATAAAAGTTGGTGTTATGGTTAAAAAAGCAATCTAGCTGATTTTTCTCTTCTTACTTTTTTTCTAGATACAGAAAATAGTTGTAATTTCTCATCTGTGTTGGGTTTCTTTTTGCTGTTGGCGCTTGATCAGTAAGCTAGATGCATCTCCCTAGCGTGTCCTCCTGCCGCAATGCCTAATGCAGTACCCAAAGCTGCTTGGTGTTAATGTAATAATTTGCAATTCCAGCCTAAATCTGTGTGCTTTCTTCCTCGCTTTCTCTGGCCTTGCTGGCTGAACTGAGCGCTTAGTTCCTGATCTCAAGGAGCAGTTTTCCAAAGCTTTTCCTCCACTACCCACCTGTCTGAAGATTGCACTGGGCAAAGAAGTGTATTCCCTGTAAAATAGCTAAGATTTTAGTGAAGATACCTGCAGGATTTCTAATAGCCTGGCTAATAAGAAGTGTGTGGCTGCTTCTGCAGCAAGGACAGTTCTGGATGATTATGAATGCACTTCGGTCATGCAAATTGAATTTAAACAGATTTCATGTGGTCAAAACAAAAAAAAAAAAAAAAAAAAAAAAAAAAAAAAAAAAAAAAAAAAAAAAAGAAAAAAAAAAAAAAAAAAAAAAAAAAAAACCCAAAATTTTAATCTCAGTGAAAGGGATGGGAATCAAATACTCTTGAAGAAAATGCAAGGTAAGGTAATGATTCCAGCAGCTGGTTTAAAAGCATTTAAAAAAAATGGAAAAAAGCCTGAAGTAATCCAATAATGAACTACTGGTGCCCCATTTTGTGTACTGTGTGCGATACTAAACACACTTTACTTTTGAGTCTGAGCGTAACCCCTCACATCTGAATACACTGAAGATCAGTGACCACTGAAAAATAAATTCGTAAACCAGACAGAGAAAGCGTTTAAGAGGCATCAGGAACTGACACTTCCACCAAACATTTCAGGTTTTCTCTCGGCAAAAAAGCCGAGTGGGCATACGTTTGCATTAAGTCATAGTTTCATCTCTTAGATGGAGGCCATCACATTTTTGTAGCTGGACAAAAGAGGAACGCAGCATAAATAATTATAAAACAATATATTGATATTATAAAGTAACTGTAAAAGATAAGGCTAGTTATCCTCAGAAGTCTGTGGCTGTGTTTAGCCAAATTACAGTGCTTTTTGAATATTTTGCACTTAGCCTTAATGTGCATATTTGTTTATTTTTGTGCTGGTCTCTTTCGAAACAACGTGTTTTTCGTTGCTTAAAACCTTTACTTCAAACGTGTAGTCATAAGTAAATAACATAATTAAGAAGCATTAATATTCTTAATTTATTTAGAGAATGTAGACTGTCCGAGTAAACTGTTGACGTTGTATTAAGTGCACTTGTACGTGACGTGAAAGCAGAATTTTTATCGCGTGCGGAACAAAACTGTGCGTTTGGAGGACCTGGTTTACTCAGTGACATGAGTGCCCGTGTCGTTGCGTGGAAACCCTCGCTCTAGCCCACGGAGCGAGGGTTCCCAATTTCAGGTCCTTGCGTTAGGACCGAATGTCGGGAATTGCAGAGGAGCCAGCGGTTCGTCGAAACCCCGGAGCGCCCCGCTCGGAGCGTAGACCCTTTCAACATCCCCAGAGGATGCCACCCTCTGAGGAGGAGGAAAAGTCCCCAGCGCACCATGCTCGCAGCCAAAACCGTTCACCCATTTGGATCTTCCCATCAGTATTTCTGCCTAATTAGGTGTTTTCTACCCTGAAAAGCTGTTGAGAGTGTCAACCACTGCTCGGACTGTTGCATGGTTTCTTCCTCTACCACCCCTTTCTGAAATTAAATTAACCTAGGAGCTAGATTAACCTAGGAGCATCCCTTTACAGGATTTACCTTGACTGTATGCTGCATGTTACAAATGGCAGTTGTGACAACTCTTCCATGAGTTCTTCATTATTTTTTTATCTTAGGGAAATTAATGACAGGCAGGGGAAGAGCAGGGCTGTCCCGGACGCTTGCCACCAGAGAGGTGGTAGGTGTTTCCACCTGGAGGCGGGCAGAGAGGAGGCCGTGCGCCATTACGTCTTGGATTCTGTTTATCGTTTCGGGCTTCTCGAGTAGCTAAACATGCTGCTCGTTTTCATAATTTCCACTGGCTTCAGGGAACGGGGCTCTTGAGATCAGATACGAACGAGCAAATGTTTAAAATTAATTTCATGGCCTCCTTCTCCTGTCGAAGGTGACAAGGTAAACGCTAGGAGAGCTAGGCAGGCCGGGATGTTTATCTGTGGTACGTGACTTCTGCTCCCCATGTGTGTGGGCATCACAGACATGGAGAAACGATTGAAGGGTACAACTTTGGCATGCGCGTAGCTACATGAGAAAGTAAAGAAACTCCTTAGTTGCCTAGAACACGGAGCTTTTTTGTTTGTAAAAGCTGTCTCCTATTGCGTTCCAGCATCTCCAACGTGTAAAAGCAGGCTTCCAGTAACCCGCCACCTCCATAACACTCTTGTACGTGAAGCAAATGTTAGGCTTTGCTGCTTTCTCGTGTTAACGTTAAAAGCAGTTGGTACGGCGGAAACGCTCAGGCAGGAGCAGCACGCGCGCCAGGATGACTTTGCTAGAGCGGTGTATTAATAGTTAACTTTGCAGCCTCGATAAGCTGAATCTCTTCCAGGTGACTGAGTTGCAGCAGTGTTTAGCTTCCTGCGTTTGTCAATGTGAAAACACGCACTTCTGCTTCCTCATCGTTGTCATGCGGCAACGGCGCTGTTAAGGGCTTTTGCTTCCTGAGCCAAAGTACAGCAACCGGCTCCGGCCACTAGCGAATCCAAAAGTGCAAAACTGCTGCTCCTCCAGCACGTGTGCCGTGCGTGCGCGTGAAGGGGTGCCAGATATCTAAAGAGGGCTTCCTTTTTTCTTTTTCTTTTTTTTTTTTAAAAAAAAACACTTTTAAAATTATTTTTTAGATAGCCTGACAACAGGAAGAGAATTAATGTGGAAAGCTAATTTTAGGGTTAACACAACGGTTGCCTGTGCCAAAGTTACATAAAGTGGAATATGGAGTGGGAGTGATGATAGGGAAGGAAAGAGTGATGTCAACCTGCTCTCCGTTTTCCGTGGGCAGATGGTAATTCCATGGAAAATAGGGATTTGCAGTTATTGGGCCAAGACAATCAATCATGTAAATCCAAGTTCATTTCAGAAATGGATACGGAAGAAGGAGCCACTACTGTTCAGTGTGTTGTTTTAGTAGGCGTAAAGCAATGTGGTCTAATGAACTGAGCTGAAGACTTCGATTTGGGAATTGATGACTTCACATTTTTGGCTTTTTATTTTTTTTTTTCCTTTTTTCTTTGCGTTTGGTCGGTAACTTAGCCCCCGTTGCCTTCTGCTGTAATGCAAAATGAGTAATACTGCAGAGTGTTGCAAGCATGATTTAATGTTTGAACAGTATGGCAAAAGCGACAGATGTTGAAGTGCTAATACCTGTTCAATAGTTTGATCCAGAGAAGCTTGCCTGTGTATGGCAGGGAAGATCAGAAGGAAAAGTAGTTGAGTTTAGCTAGGAATTTCGTGGTCATGGTGTGGATAGTTGGAGCATCTGCTGTCTTTGGTCCCAGAAAACCGATTTCACTGTGAACCCTAAGGGATATCTGCATGCTGTTTCTAAGGAATCTGCAAAAGGGATGAGAACAACTGCTGTTAGTAGACTTAAATTCACTGTCTTACCTGTTAGAAATCTTTAAAAGGTCCACAAATCAAAAAAAAAAAAGAAAAGAAAATCAGTAATTTAGAGCAAAGCATTGCACGTTAGTCCTGTTTCAGGCATGTCATGCCATGCAATAAGATCGTATCCATCCAGTTAAAATTCTTGTCTTGCACAGTGCCTCAAAATCATTTTGCTTTGCTGAGATCGGGATAATATTGCATTCATACACTTGGCAGAAGAACTAGGAATGAAATCTACTGCATGGTCCCTGTTTGTATAGCCATATGTACCTCACATAGGTACAATTTTGGGGACTTCTTGAACTCTGAATACATTTTTAGCTAACTTTATCTTTTTGATTTTTCTTCCGGACTGGAGAATAGCACAGTGATTTGTCCTAGCTTCTCTTTGGGGTGCAAATGGAATTCTTTAAAAAAGGAAAAGTGTTCTTGTTATTTCAGTATAAGATGTGCACTTAGAAGTACAGACATATCCTCCCCCCAATAATGTGAGATTGTAGTTGTGGTTTAATAGTGGGTAATTGTATATTTTAGATAAACTATTTTTGAAACAATTTTTTTCTCTCCTTTTCTACTCCATCATCTTCTCCTCCCATTCTAGGCCTCTCAGTGGACCATTCTGAGCTCTCTTCCTTCACATTGAAGAGTCCCCTGAGCTTGAACCCCGCGTTTCAGATGAATTTGAACTCAGCTGGCCAGGGTTCTTCTCCTCTTCTGAGTCCTGTCCTGAGTGATGCTGGTGGTGCCAGAATAGATGATGATGATGAAATGAAACGTAAGGTAAGATAATGGCACCACAGAGAATATGATTAATGAGAAAAGCTTTAGTTTCAGGTGAGAAACTGCTTTTTGGTCACTGAATAGTGATTGCGTGATACCTTGTGGGAACACAGATGTGTTTGGATATTCGTGTTGAAAAATCCTGTGCTGTGGATTGACTCAAGCCTGTTTATCCTGCTGTGACTGCAGGAGACTCCCACTGTCCTCTTGTGCACTGGGGACATTCTCAGTGTCTATTGCTGGAGTCACCTTTCAGTGTTTTAGCATCAGTGTTTTAGCAGGAGCCCGCTGCAGAGGGCTCCAGAGCAACAAGAAGGTGATTTCACAATTTGTCTTTTATTTCAGTATTTAAAAGTGTATATTTCAAACGCATTTGAGGTGTGTTTTGTATCAAACACACAACAGCGCACTTGGTGACTTTGGGGCTCTAACTGTGTTATGTTAGAGTATAAAAACACGTGCTCTTGTGTTGAAAATGTTGAAAAAACAGTGAATTAAAGATAATCTTCACTGGGGTAGTACACTGAAGAGCAAGTAAGACAGCTGTTGAATCTGGAAATCAGTTGGATAGAAATCATAGAGAATAGCACAGAGCTAACATTTGTTTATGTCTAAGGTATGTTGTTCTTAGGTTCTTAACTTCTATACATGTTCTACATCAGTCCTCCAGGCTGTTCTTTTTGGCGTAGTGGGACCTTTAGAGTGGTACTGAGGTGTCTGCTTTTGAGCTCCAATGGACCCAAGCTCAGCTTCAGCTTTCTCAACAGCAGGCATTATGATTAACTCCTTTTACACTCACCCAGGCATCTGTGGTAATCTGGTTTATCCAGAAGAGCTGTCTGTATCATTGGAGCTGCCCTCTCCATTGCTAATTCTTCTCTCTGAGTGGTGGATAATGCTCTGGGCCTCTGGTGCCTCAGGCCTCATGCAAGCTTTAGACTTCTTTTCTGAAAACAGGGAAGCAAAAATGGTAGTGACCTTTGTGGGTGCAACAAATCCCAAAGCAGGAGTCTTGTAAATAGTCAGCATGGATTCACCAAGGGGAAATTCTGCTTAACCAATCTGATCGCCTTCCGGGATGGAATGACTGGCTGGGTAGGGGAGGGGAGAGCAGTGGATGTTGTGTACCTTGACTTCAGCAAGGCTTTTGATGCTGTCTCCCTTAACATCCTCCTAGAGAAGCTCAGCGAGTGTGGGATAGATGAGTGGACAGTGAGGTGGGTTGAGAACTGGCTGAAAGGCAGCGCTCAGAGGGTTGTCATCAGTGGCACAGAGTTGAGCTGGAGGCCTGTGGCTAGTGGAGTCCCCCAGGGCTCAGTACTGACTCCCATCCTGTTCAGCTTCATCAATGACCTGGATGAAGGGACAGAGTGCCTCCTCAGCAAGTTTGCTGATGCTACCAAGCTAGGAGGAGTGGCTGACACACCTGAGGGCTGTGCTGCCATTCAGAGAGACATGGACAGGCTGGAGAGCTGGGCGGAGAGGAACCTCCTGAGGTTCAACAAGGGCAAGTGCAGAGTCCTGCACCTAGGAAGAAATAACCCCAGGCACCAGGACAAGCTGAGGGCTGAGCTGCTGGAGAGCAGCTGTGCAGAGAAGGACCTGGGAGTGCTGGTGGATGACAAGTTGACCCTGAGGCAGCAATGTGCCCCTGTGGCCAGGAAGGCCAATGGTCTCGTGGGCTGCATTAGGAAGAGTGTGGCCAGCAGGTCGAGGGAGGTGATCCTGTCCCTCTACTCAGCCCTCATCTCAAGTACTAAATCCAGTTCTGGGCTCCCCAGTACAAGAGAGTCATGGAGCTACTGCAAAGTCCAGCATAGGGCTATGAAGGTGGTCAGAGGGCTGGAGCATCTGCCCTCTGAGGAACAGCTGCGAGAGCTGAGACTGTTTAGCCTGGGGAAGAGACGACTGAGGGGGGATCTTATCAATGTGTCTAAGTACGTGAAGGGAAGGTGTCAAGGGGACGGGGACAAACAGTTGCCCCATGTGACAGGACAAGAGGCAATGGGCCAAAACTGCACCACAGGAAGTTCCACCTGAACGTGAGGAGGAATGTCTTCCCTGTGAGAGGGACGGAGCACTGGAGCAGGTTGCCCAGAGAGGTTGTGGAGTCTCTTTCTCTGGAGATATTCAAAACTCGCCTGGACATGATCATGTGCTCTAGGTGACCCTGCTTGAGCAGGGAGGTTGGACTAGATGATCTCCAGAGGTCCCTTCCAACCTCAACCATTCTGTGATTCTGTGAACTTGAAGCATAGAGATATAGTAGGAGATGCTATTCATTTTGTTTTCTCTCTTCATTGTATCACTTCTTGTTTACTCTCTGAGGTTCTTGTTAGTTTCCAAATTGTTCCCTGATGAAATTCAGTGCCCTTAATTTTTCCTTTTTTTGGTTTTACCCTATTTATGTTGAGTCCTAGCAACAGCTGCTAGACAGAATTTGGCTTGCTCACTGATGCAGACAGCACCAGTGGGCCTTTCCCCTGCAGACTTTCCTCTAGATGATGTAGAGATAGGAGTTTTTCTAAGGCATTGTTAGGCCGCTTTGAGTATGTAATGATTTAAAATAACTGGTTTGTAGCAAAAGAAAAGAAGGCCTCACACAGTGCATTTTTGCTTCTAGTTCACAGCGGTAGGGTAAAAAGCAGTCATGCATTTCTTCTGACAGAAAGCTTCACCGTACCAGAAGCGCTGAAAAGCGGTATGGCTGTCAAAGTGCAAAAGGGAATCTGCCAAACACCTTCGTTACTGTTCAGGCACCGAAAGGAAATCAGTTCATGTCTGAAAAAAATAAACGCAAAGACTCTCTCAGAAGACAATCTGCTATCCCAGTCCAAAGACAACATCCCTACAACCATAGCAGGCATCAAGGCAAAAAACAGAGTCCCATTCCAAAAAAACTAGCATTTCGGTGTCTTCTGTGTGCGCAACCACACCTGGAAACCTTCAGACATTCCCCAGATGCAGTAAGAGCAACTGATGCTGAATGGAGAGCTCTTCTCCACACTTAAAGAGGCAGAAATACGGAGGCCAAAAATAAAGGGCTATGAGGCACCCTGGGGACATCAGGTGCTGTGCAGTGCAAGAGTTAAGAGACTGTTCTAGTTTTCTGTCTGCTTTGCATCTAGATTACAATGTCACGACACTATCAAGTCTTGTAAAAAATCATTCTGCGTATACAAAAATGCTTAACTTTTCACTTCAATGACTCTGCTTCAGCAATGTCAAAAATAATTCATGGGTTGGGGGGCTGGAGGGGACCAGCTTCCATGAACTGTTAAAGTGGCTTGCTGCAACCAGCTTCCATTAGCAAAAAATGAGGAGAAACCTACCATTATGATGACAGAAAACCACAGTTATTTGAAAAAAAGAATAGTAGCAAGGAAAATCCAGCTTTCTAAGGTTTCAGCATAGCAACAGCAGTGTTTGGGAGCAGAAAGCACACAACGTAAGAGTTTAAGAATTTCCTGTAAAACGGTTAACCAAAATGAACAGTTGACATTAATGAGGAGTTTCAGTTATTTATTTGCCTTCATTAGCTCTGTGAAACAAGGCAGTATCCCAGCCTGCTTCAAACAAACAAACAAACCTTCTTAAAATATTACTACCGGGTAAGGCATCTGTAGTAATAAATATCCATGCTAATGCAACCCGGCTCAGCACCCTTTACACTACAGAACTGTGGTCACAAACCTTTTCAGCCACAAAGTCACCTTTTAAGTATGAGGTACCAAAATTTTAATTTTAATTACGAGGTACCGTTTTAAAATTAAAGCTCTATTAATAGCACAACTGTAAAATCATATTTTTTGTGTATAACACAATTGTAAAAGAACTGCGGAATTTGGTTTCAATCTGCGTTCTTTTCACTTAAGATATGGTTTCTGAATGGAGATTGAAGCCTCGGGTGTCTCAGAAGTTGGTCAAGCTAAAAACCAGTTACAATAAAAACATTCCCTTCAAGGCTTGTAACTTTTATAAATTAGTTTCAGTCTGAAAGAGAACTCAATCTGCTGAAATATCAGACTTAGACAAATAACGTAGAAAGGATTGGATTTCAGCATGTAGAAGAGAGAGTGCAGTTACTGTTCATTATCTCCAGGGTATGTTATGTCTATTATAAAGATAAATGACAACAATTACTTTAAAGATCTGTTAAAAAGCAAAAAGATATAAACTCATATACCAGCTCACAAAATAACTGAGACTTCAAGCTCAGTCTTATCTATTAAAAGATAACTTGCTAGCATCTGGAGATTCTCTGTAAAACTGTACATTATTTGCATGAATACTGTGTTATGTCCATATACTAAATTATTGAAGCTTTTAAAAAATCTCCATAGTACCTGCTGGCCTTGGCCCTGCCCAAGCCCTATATTTGCTCAACAAATGTAATGTGAAAGGCCCAATTTAATGGCCCTTAGCAGCTCTACCTCAATAAGTCTAAACTGGATAGTAAGGCTGAAAGTGTGTGTGCGTAGGGAGGAATGACCCGCAAAATTATATCTCAACTCCCAGTTATTCACGAAATCTTCCTCACTCCTGTGAGCATTTATTTATAACACATCGACACTATGGGTGATTCTCAACGCTATCACACAAGCTGGACCAGTTCTTTGGAGGCTCAGGAGACAAGCACCTGGAGAACCGTCCTGCCTAAAGCTGCATGCTTCTGTTACCCTGCAGTGCTGGGTGAAAGGAAGACTGGATCTCCGTGGAGCAGCACTGCGGATCTCAGAAGGGCTCCCTCGGAGAGAAAACGGTCATGGTAGCCCTGAGCTTTGGGAATGCTAAGTGCAGAGTGGCATCTTTGCTCTCAGAAATCAGGATGCATCGATGTATCTACACCTGTTCATAAGAGCACCAGTCTATTTGGAGAGTATGCACAGGCTACGTTCTGTCAAAAAGGCCTCCACTAGTACCAGGGTTTTAGTAAAGACCACCTAGCTATACAAAAAAACAAAAGGGAAGAGTATGCACTGACAGTACGCTGACCTGTAACTAACTGAAAATCCTTCTAGTGGGATGGTTGAATGCCAGCATGGAGGTGCACACCTTGGGGAAGATCAGACTGCAAACTTCTTGCTAAATAACAATATTATCCCAGCTTTACTATCATCAATACCTTCTACTGGAGTTTGTGATTAAAGATGTTCAAAACCTTCTTAAAACCTAGTTAAGTGCACATCACCAATTGCACGATAATAGGGAAACGGGGTTTGGGATCAAGAAGACAAACCCGTTTGCAAAAAGAAATGAACCAAGATGAATTAAGAACGAGCAAGTTTGTACTCATTGGCACAGCTCCAAAAAGTACCCAGCAGCCATGCATCTGTTCGCCGTGGTCTGCTCTCATTGCAGGCTATAGTTTATTCCACAGTTTAGCTTTCCTCTGCCTTTGGAAACTAGTCAGCCCTTTACGCCTTTGGCCATTACAGCGTGCCACGGTAAATTGAGCTGAGCCCAGAAGGAGGAGTACGCAAAACCGTGTTGCGCGAAAGGCTGTCTTGTCTCTCTTAGCAGTTCTTCTTGCGTTATATAAGATAGCGACGAAGTTACAGTTAAGCTACTATGTGTTACTCAATCGGCTTGTAAATAGATCTGTTGCAGAAGACGGTAAGAAGTGCTGCGGGAAGGAAAGATAAGGGAACGATGGCATCTCAGGCCTTGGGAAAGGTTAGGAACGTGGTGGGGCGTCCTCCGAGGCTCTTGCAGGAGGATGCCTCCTGGAGGGTCCACAGCGTTCTGAAAGTTTGTGAGTCAGATGAACAACCCAAGACAAATTAAAAAAAATATATATATCTGAAGCAAAGATTACGAAAGGCTTTCTGTAACATCACGTATGTATGTGTGCGTTAAAATATACATGATGGCTACGAAGTGAAGAGAGGCAAGGATGTCACAGTATGTTCCTTGGTACCGCTAGAGAAGGGGCTGATGTGTGGGTATAGAGCAACCAGCATAAAATAAGGGAGGCCAGACAGTAACATGAAATAAATTGCTTTTTGGGATACGCACTTCCGTAGGTTCTGTGTAGCTAAGAGGGATTTTATAGATACGTTACCGAGCGGCCAGGAGAATGCTTGCCCATGCACGATGTTAGCATGCAAGAAGCTGAAGTGCTTCAGAAACGCTGCGAATCTCTCTGCTGATGGTGCTGGAGGGCATTTCGAAGCGTTTCACGCTGCAGGGCTCCCCAAACCCGGCAGGTTTGCTAGCTCTTCTCTCCCCTCTTCTGGACCGTTACTGAGAAAGGAGTTGCAGTCGCGTGACCGCGGTTCCCTGGGGCGGGATTGACCTTTCGTGATTTCTTTTCCAGGCAGCACTAATTAAACTGAGTTTACTTGATACAACAACTAATATAAAAGAGATTATTTTTTTTAACTTGATACATATATGAAAAAGGGGAAATAACTTCCAAATCTGTATTACCCTCAAGAGGAATGGAGCTGGAGAGTGCCACGTTTTCACATGACTTAAACTGGTGTAGTGACATTTATTTTCACCAGGTGAGGATTTGGTATAAAACCAAGGCACAGCATGGTGAGTTAAGGCGACAAAGCAGCAGCTTAGTTTGTAGTGCAATCAATTTTTTAATACTGCTTTTTTTAAAACAATGTACATCTTTTAGCTAACTCTTTTTTTGTTGTTGTTGTTGCAACTACAGAAAACCCATTTTTGCTCTTCCCTTCCTTTGTGCTTTGATATCCATTCTGCCCTTTCCTTTTTCCTTTTTTTTTTTTAAATAGCAACCTGCTGTTTGGAAGAAGACGACTCCAAAGACAGTTGGATACAGTGACTCTTTCAGGGGTTTTTTTTGACACTGGAAAATGGAATTTGCAAACCAGAACTTTTTCCTGTTTCAAGCTATACTGTTCATAGAGTGGTTTTTGGCTCTGTTCTGCTTATAAATCTATGCTGTCAGGTACCTACTCTACCTAGAGCTACGGTGCATGTGTGTATTCCGATGGGATGGTAGGTCTGTAGGAAAAGGCCTGGGATCCACCATTTGATCCTCAACCTCGGCCTTCGTGTTGATGGAGGAGTGGGTTGCTCTCAGGACCCTGGAGCAACCATGCAGCCAACAGCTGATATGATTATTTCTTAATGATCTTGGAATATAAGCAATATTTTATGGCAAATTCAGTGTTTGAGAACACAGTGTTGAACTGTTAGTATTCAAGTGTTCCATTTGCTCGCACCAAGAAAAAACCCATACGAGATTTGAGCTTGTGCTCAAATAATAAATAGAGCACTTCAATATATTAATACTTATTCATTACTTTGTTTTCTTTCAGCGCTGTCCAACTGACAAGGCATACTTCATAGCAAAGGAGATTCTTGCTACGGAACGGACCTATTTGAAGGACCTGGAAGTTATTACAGTGGTAAGGGATTAAAAATGTCTTTAATGTTTTCCTTTTTCTTACTAGATTTTTAATCATCAATTTGGGAAAACTTGGAATTCCTTCCAGGTGACAGAAGAAAGCCTTATGAGAAAGGATAACCGTTGAACCACGGAGATATTACCTTGCTTGTCACGTAGGTCCTTGTGGGAGAGCAGATACCCTCTCTGGGCTTTTACAATCAGTTCCGCTGCCTACATCTTACATAGTTTGGGAGTTTTAGGCAAACTTCATCTGAAGGTATAAGAGATTACAACTGTAAAGAGTACTGAGAATCCATGCAGAGGGGATTTTGTTTATTTTATTTTATTTTTCAGATGGGGAGGAGACTAGCAAGTCTTTATTTGAATGTTGGCTCGAGTTTCCAAATCTTTTTTCTTTAAGAGCTATTTGTTTGCATTTCTCTAAGTTTCAATACTATGGCCCTTGTGTTTTTATAAATTCCTGTATGTATTTCATCAAAGAGAAAAGTATGCCATGCATCTTCAATTGAGATATTTTGCAAGAGTTCAGTGAGTACCGTCTCACTGAAATTCTTCCAACAAACTTCCCAGAACTTTTCATAAGTGGCAGTGGAACATTTGGGACCTCAGATTGTTTTTGGTATGTTCACATCCCTATGAGAAAGCCAGGAACTGGAAGTAATAATAATAATTAAAAAAAATGTAGTATGCAAAACACACAAAATGTCTCCAGCTACTAAATAGCTTGTACAATACCATGAGTTTTATAAAAGAGAGTTGTGTATGTTTTGAAATAAAAACAGTCGTATTGCATCAGTTGTGGGAATGTTCTAGTTGTTCAGTAATTCACTGTAATTTAGAGCAGTTACGAAACATCTCATCACTGCATTAAGAAACCTGCTTATGCCTGGAGCCAATAATAAGCGTCATATTTGCAGTGTTTGGCAAGGAAAGAAATGACATCTTCTTCAACAGTTCCTTCTTCCTGCTGTTCCCCCATGCACACTCGCTTTCTCCTCACCCATGTCTGCAGGAGCAGAAATTATAGGCTAGCTCTAAGTTTCTCACGTTAAAAACTGGTCCTGATTTATGGTGTTTCTTGCAGTGGTTTCGCAGTGCTGTCATCAAGGAGAATGCTATGCCAGAGGGTCTGATGACGTTACTCTTCTCTAACATAGACCCAATCTATGAGTTTCATCGAGGTTTTCTGAAAGAGATTGAGCAAAGGCTATCGCTGTGGTAAGCAGTAATAGCGAGGTGCTTAAATGGAACCAAGGAAAAAATATTTTAATAAATGAAGGTTTTTAAAAAGTGACCAGATAATTCTTGTAAAGCCCCCTTTTCAAACACCACCTTTTCTATAATATCCTGCATTCATGTGAATTGTATGTATGCCAAGCCACTTTTTTTCTGTAATATTATCTGATGTTGTTCCTGTAGCCTCAGAAAGCAGAAGGGAAACAGGGTCAAAAAGATAATGTACAGTCCATGGGATACCTTGCCAGTTAATGAATCTCCAGGTGAAAACCTAGAGAACGCTTTTTTCTGTAAATAAGATTGGAGTTGTTCGGTATTTCTCATTTCAGAAAACTATTTTGGTCTTGTAACCCTTGTATTACTTTCTTCTAACGTGAGACTGTAAATTCCATTCAAAAGGAGATCTTTTACTCCTCTTACAGTGATGTTAATATATTGATATATTTGTTTTTGTTCTCTTCCTTTTTACATTGGTGAACCAAATTATTTACTGTATACCTGACTGATCTGCCTCACTTTGCAAAGCTTTCTGTTCTAGAGAGGACAGGCTAGATGGTTATATAAGATTAAAGCAACTTGGATCTGGAGTAAGGGAAGTGGAAGACTAGAGTAAATGAAAAATTATTAAAAATAAATTCATAGATTCAGATGTGACATGTATTCACAAGTCTAAAAGGTTAATCGCCAAAACAGCCTTGCGTACCAATTGATTTCTATTCTTGTCTCGGTTTAAGTGTGTCTTTCATTTTTGTTATTTTGTGCAACTTCCATATTTACTGTACCAAGTGTTCAAGCCAAACAGTGAAGTGGGAATGTCAGGCAGAGAAAGATGGATAGAGGAGGGATTGATCATAGCACTGTTTCCCTTAATTTTACCAAAATAGTCCCCTCAGATACACAGATACCTGGGAAGCCTTATTCCCAAAATACTATGGGATTTTGAGGAAGGAAATTGGGATTTCTTGATCTCTCATGTGGTGCACCTTCTTATTTCACCTTTTTGTATAAATTTCAGGGAAGGAAAAACCAATGCTCACGTGAAGGGAGATTATCAACGAATTGGAGATGTCATGCTAAGGAACATGCGTACTCTGAAGGTAGTTCAAAGATTGGAATAATGGAATTTCAGAGGTTTTTTTTTTCTGTTCTCAAGTATGGTAGTTTGTGTTTCAGTATTTTCACTTGGCTTGAAGTGACTTATGAAAAATTATTGTTCATTAAGCAATTTAAAAATGAAACAATATTTGCAACAAGGTTTCTTCTGAAATGAAGTCACTTTTATTTGGCATAGAATATCTTTGTGGGACAGTTACACTTGTGTTGCAGTGACGGAATAATTATTCCACTATAGTCAATAGTTTAAAGACAAATATGAGAGCACAGATATGGAAATTTAGAAAATTTGCTGTAACTTCTATTCAGACCATGAACTTTTGCTGCTTTTGGCATTCCAATGATGCAGAGTGCAACGTGCCAACCTTTGGTAGCTGTCTGCCACTTTCTTTAATGGCTAAATCTAGGTAAGACAACTCTCGCAGCTTGCTTCTGCCTGTTGCAGCTTTAGAAGAGTCAGTAATCAACAAAAATGGTTTTACAGTGGGAAAGTATTAATCAGTGGTACCACTAGCTGCAAACATAGGCACAACTACGATAAGTAGTAAACAGAGAACGACCGGGCAAATATCTTTCTTTTTTACTGCTAGTTTTTAATGAAGCAGTTAAAACATGTGATGATGTTCGCATTATTTTTTGCCAGCATTTATGATGTATATGTAGTCGTGGATTATGTAATCAGGGTTAAAGACAAGTAGAGAGGGGAGTAGATGTTTTTGCACGTTTACTATGAAATCTATTAAAGACTGTTTTGCTTTGATACTAGTAATTTTTTATATATAATTCAACAGGAGTTTACCAGTTACTTGCAGAGGCATGATGAGGTCCTGACGGAACTGGAGAAAGCAACTAAACGCCTAAAGAAACTGGAAGTGGTTTATAAGGAGTTTGAACTGCAAAAAGTTTGCTATCTGCCACTCAACACGTTTCTACTCAAACCCATCCAGAGACTGATGCATTACAAGCTCATCTTGGGGAGGCTTTGCAAGCACTACACAGCAGAGCACCGGGACTATGCAGATTGCCGGAGTGAGTGAGCTCCAGCATATATATATATTTTTTATATATGCCAGGCAGAAACCCATTCCCGTGTATATACAAACATCTGCACGTTCTCATGCTGTGGGAGATAGCAAGTGTTGCATCTGCAAATTGAATGTGAACTCCTTTTCTCCATTCGGAGTTTTATTTCTGTGTACAGTTCATCTCATTTGACTCTTGCAGTGCACTATGTGAAATACACAGGAGCTTTGATTTAGATTGCTGAAAAAGCATCTGCTAACTAAATGAATGCTTTAATTTCGGCATCCTGAAAAAAAAAGAAAGAAAAAAGGAAAATACCTAATGGAAAAGCAGAAAATTGGCAGGAGTAAATGCAGCTTAATTTCAAAGTGGCAGCTTAATTCAAAAAAATGTTTAGGTTATGTTTTAAAATTAGCTTTTTTTTTCTTTTTTTTTTTTTTGGAAGATTTTCAGTACCAGGTTTTGCCAGTCTCCTGCCATGCTCTGATGCAGGGCTCCCAAGCTTTCTACGGTGGATAGAAAATGACCTTAACTGCTAGTTTGAAAAATGCAAAAGATGACTTTCATGTGTGGTGTTCTGGTTGCACAGAGTAATTATTTTTCTGGCATTCCACAAAGTGTTTTTCTCCCCTTTAAGGCTGATACGTCTTGGTCTTTCAACTCAAGCTCAGAAGTTATTTCTTTTTTTGTCCCCTTTGTAACGGGGAAAATGTAATACTTTTTTGGGAACTCGTGGTCATTCATATGTATAAATGTGCCGGAAAGGATTGTAGTGTCATGAGCCTGCGTAAGAAGTACTATTAATATATAATCAATTTTTGGCAGAAATTATTGTTCCTAACTTCTGAATTGAGTTTTGACTATGTAGTAATAACTTTTTTAGATGTGCAAAATGTAAGTTAACCAGTAAACTCTGGAAACACAGAAAACTTTAGACTCCATGTTGCCCCTATACTCTATAAAATTCATTTCAAGAAAAAAACTGTTATAAATCCGATTATTATTGCAGATTGAATTTTCCAGTGATAAAATTTGTACGCTCTAGTCTGATCTTGGTGGTGGTGTTTTGCTTTCAGATGCGCTGAAGGAGGTCACAGAAATGACGTCTCAGCTACAACACAGCCTGATCCGCTTGGAGAACTTCCAGAAGCTGACAGAGCTACAGCACGACTTAATTGGTGTAGATAATCTCACAGCACCTGGTAGGGTAAGTAACTTTGCTTAATTTTTAGAGCCTTTATTGTTTGTTTACTTGTTTGTTTTTATTACCAAGCAAGTGCATTTCACAACCTTTCTCTTTTTTGCCTCCCTTTTATGGAATGATGTAAAAGCTTTGTACGATAACTGTCTTTATAGTTGGTCACACTTACCTTTGATGATGTTCTTGTAGGGAACTATAGCAAAAATCACACTGCTTAGACTCTGGGTACAGTTTCCTGTTTCCAGTACAGCAAATACTGGACATACCGGGATACTTTGCTCTGTGTTTAGGTGGGAAGCAGCACATCGTATATTTAATAGGAAGTCTACTACCAGGTCTGTTTATGTTTTTCTGTTGTGATTTCTTCTTGTGAACCGAGATCGCATGCAGGACTGAAGGAAAGGCGTAGATTTGTGCTTAACAAAATCATTAGTGATCGTTGCTGGGCATCAGTCAACACCTATATTTACTCTCGGTTGAAATGAAGCATCAAAATTCTCCATGTTTGGGAAAGATCGAGCTTTGTCTAACTACTACTTTTTCTCTACAGGAATTTATCCGGGAAGGGTGCTTGTACAAGCTTACTAAAAAAGGTTTACAGCAGCGGATGTTCTTTCTGGTGGGTGCTGCTTCTGGTTTTCGTAAACCTAAGATGTTCAAGATAAAGCTGTCACGAAACTGTTTTCATGTTGAGATTTTCCCATATGCAGTGGGGAAGTGGGGGGACTATGATAAAGCAGTGCATTCAGGTTGTTTCTTTAATGGCACAAACTATTAACAGAATTTTTGAAGTTAATTGCCTCTAATGTATACAAACATGACTACTTTTAAGGAAGCAGGGCAAACAGATGGAAGGCTGGTGCTTTTTCATGCCACTATAGTGCTTTTCAAACAACAGATTTGAAAAAAAAAATGTTAAGAAATACTTCACATTAACTGGAGTAGTCTGGAAAAGATTGATTTTATTCTTCCTCTGTTTTTCAGTTCTCAGATATGTTACTGTACACAAGCAAAGGTGTTACAGGGACAAACCAATTCAAAATTCATGGACATCTTCCTCTGCATGGCATGCTGGTAAGTGCTTTCAAACTGCATTGCAGCGTTAAAGAAGTGACTTTGCTCTAAGGCAGGTCAAGGCATTCCTTCTGGGCTGCGATGAAGTAGCAACCTGCTCCGAAGCCAGTCAAAGCAGCCTTGCTGTCACTGTGGCCTGTGGTGCTGCTGGTCACGGACTGGACCTTCAGTATGTCTTAGCCTATGTGCTAAACACAGAGTTGTCTGCAGGTGATAAGTTTGTTTCTTCCCTCTCTTTAGCAAAACAGCTGTAACTCATCTGTTTGCCAAGTCATTTTTCCATTGCTGTGAAAGGCTGATGTGGGAATATGGATTTGTCCTGCCATTTTTTCCCCCTGCACCTAGGCATCAAATCAACCCCCTTGCATCCCCACCTGCATGTTCTAATGGAACTGTTCTTTCTGTGTTTGATTTGCAGCTAATAGTGCTCGACCCCCCGGTAAGTAATAAGCTGAATCCTGCTCAGAATCCTCCTTTTTTGGTCCTGTTGGATGTGGTGCTGTGCAGCTGCAGACGTGGCATTAGAAGCACACAATATAGATTCTCCTGTAGAGCCAAAATAGATTTGAATTAGGTGGTATTTTTAAAAGAGTAGCTGTTTTGCACTTACTGCAACTGTGTTGTTGTCATCTTGTGACCAAAATTCCTAGCCAGCCTGAGTGGAGAGTTTTGAGTATTTATCAGTCACTGGGCAGTGATGAGAACCACCCCCCCCCCCTTTTTTTTTTCCTGCAGGTGGAGGAGAGTGAGAATGAATGGGCTGTCCCACACTGCTTCACAATCTATTCAGCACAAAAAACCATAGTAGTGGCAGCAAGGTAATGTATATTTTTCCTCAGTTGCACATAGGTTAATAGGTGTCTCCTCCAAATTAATTCAAGTTTGATTACATAGTGCAGAGCCAGAGCAGTGTTTCACGTGTCCTCTGGAAAGGACAACTTTAAAACAAATATATGGTGAAAACAATTCCTTTACCAATATTGTTTTTAAAGGAAGGAGTAGTTTCAACAATCAAACAGTAAATTATTAAATGGGCAATAGCATTGCCATTATATTGTTTCCTAGTTGTCTGAGCTGCCGGTGACATCCTCAAAGCAACTGCTAAAAAGCAGGAAACAAACTGAAATCTAAATATACAAATATTTCAGAGAACCAAAAGGAATTAAAATCCAGAATATACAAATTGATTTAAAGAGGGGAGAGTTCCTGGATAGATCTCAAGAAGGAAGCTGTGAGATGAGAGAAAAATTAAAGGTTAGCTTGGAGAGCAAACCAGTTTCTTTTCAGCGTAACTTTTCCCTTGGCATTGAGTTGAGGGTGAGGAGTTTTCTCTTCTTGCCTGGACCATCCAGGCAATAGCAGCTAGAGCAGCTCATGAAGAAGCAGAGGGGAAGGACAAGAGCAGCATCGCACCCGAGGGGAGGAAGAGGAGAGTTTGGAGCATCTCGGCTGGGTCCTTAGGGTACTGCAGCCTGGGACCTGAGCCTTGCGATGTGCTGGGGCTGCCTCTCGGAGGAGAGCTCGCTCTGACTCCTCTGCACACCACAGGGCAGCAGCACAGGGAGCACCCACTCTCCCCTCTCCCCCCGACAAACATAACGAAGATGTCTGGAGGTCAGAGGCTTCGTGGGGAGCTCCAGGGTTCATGGGAAGACGCAGCAAAGCCAAGCAGGCAGGAACAGCTTTTCCCAGCCCTCAACATGCAGCTTGTATGAGATGGATCCAGCTTACACAAGAAAATCCAGACTAAAAGCTCCCAGGCCCCCACTGGCATTTCTACCTCGAAGACAACAGTTCTGCAAGGAGGAGCCTGGGCCTTTGGCTCTTTCTCCCTGCCGCAGGTAGCTGCTTTCTGAGCTGAGAGCAGAGTTCAGTAGCAAGGAGCATGGGGCTACTTAGCTCTGTGTCCGGGTGCCAGGACACGGCAGTCCCTGAAAATGCCAAACCACCCTGGCACCAAAATGCTCTCTCTGCAGTAACTTAGGCCTTTGTGGTTTTTGGATAGATGGTAAAAAATGTGGGCAAATAGGGATTGATATCACATTTAGAGATGCGATTTGCAAAACCAAGCTTTGCTTGTAGGCAGTAATTATCCCGCTGTAATTTGTTTGTTTTTTGTTTTTTTGTTTTTTTTCTCTCTAAATGGTTACAGTGCAACGCATAAGCTAACACACAAAATTTGCAAGGGTTAATTCCGCTGGTAATCAGACAGGTTGCTTTGGTTAGCCTGGTACGAATCCATCTGAGGAAGGTGTAATTCCATTTTGGTACGTCGAAGTATCGATCCCAATGGTCTTTCCGCTAACCCGACAAACCCGTGCTGGATGTTCAAAGTGATTGACTGAGCCTGCGCTGCTTTTTAGCTGCGTGTACTCAGCTAACTACTATAAGCATTTGTATTTCAGGGTTACTCTTCAGTGCTGTCCTTGTTGCCTCTGTATCGCAAACGTAGTAAGGATGTCTACACCCAGTCTCTCAGGATTAGCTTTAGGAGTTTTTGAACATCTGCAGTTCCTTTAAAAAGCAGCTGGCGTTGCATTTGTTGGGAGTGCAGAAGTGGAGCAATAAATCTCAACTTTTAATTTTGTAGGGATTTTTACTAGCTAATAGCTCCCATTCTTGAAAAATAACTATTATTGACTATTTACCAACCAGGTAGATAGTGGCATAGCAGCCATTTTTTTTGTATGCTCACATATTTAGCAAGCAAAGCTTTCTTTTTTTCCCTTCCATTTTTTAATTCCAGTCTGATGCTTGAAAATGTCACATATTTTAAGGTCAACCATTTTTTAGGCAACCGTGAGCCAAGAAGTGTCTGAAATGGTCTTAAATTTGGAAAAGTAAATGTATTTCTTTTCACCATGTCATAACTTGGAAATAGTTCAAAGAGTTTTTTCCTTTGACTTCTTCCCCTCCCTACCTATCAGAAAACAAAACAAAACAAAACAATCATTGCTGGGCTTAGGCCGTGCTTGGAATATGCAGTCTAAATGGAAAACTTTCAGAAATTGATGAGCTACAGAAAAAAGGTGGTTACAAAACAAAGCTTCCCCATGGAACTGGTCGACCAGGTGCTCTGGATAAGCATATATAACACTTTTGAACAAAAACTGGGAATGTAGCAGGAAGAAAAAAAATGCCAAGGCCACGTTCAATTCTTGAAGGAAAAGGTTTGCGCTGTTGCACTCCAATGAATAAAGATGCCAATACTCGAGGAATAAACTTCTTTCCGTGTAAACGTGGCATCAGCCGCGCAACCTGTGATTGGGCTGAAAGAACTCTTGTGTTTTACTTGCTTGAGATGAAGGATAAATCATATATCGCCTGTAGAAAACACGCTGTCTTTCAAGTTGTCTTTCATCCTCCAAAGCGTCCTTTCCAGTGTGGTCATAACCAAACATCTCCAAAGTGCTCATAGAAATATTTTTTTGAGAGTGGAAGGGTGATTTCTTTTTTGAAGTAGCTGTGAAGCCCTCTGAGTGAAGAACAGCTGCCTGTATGAAGAGCAGTGAGGATCTAGACAGGGTAGTTGCTCTTTTGAGGAAGATAGGGAGATCCTCCCTGCTCTGTCTTTGCTGCCTAGTCATTCTCTTCCTTATTCAGCCCAAGTTTTAAAACAGTTATTTTAAACTCGTCTCAAGTGGCTTGAAAACAGCGGTGAAGGCTATATGAATTCAGTTTCCCATCAGGAAAGCTGCTAATCATGTTTTTGAGGATTTTCTTTTTTTTTTTCCTTTTCTTTTTTTTTCCTTTTTTTTTTTTTTTTTTAACGAAAAGGGACGGCTTTTGATATTGGCCAGGGAGTTTTGCCTTCCTTTAGGAATCCGGTTGGGCAGTCGCCATTCACGCTGTTTCGTCTTGCAGTACCCGCCTGGAGATGGGGAAGTGGATGGAAGACCTAAACATGGCAATCGAAATGGCCAAAAAATCTACTGAGAAGTCGGACATGCTTCTGGAAAACTCCGTGTGCAGTCGTTCCAACAGTAAGTAGTATTTTCTGCCTTCTCGGACAGTCTGAGGTGACATGTCCTTTGCTTTTTTTCTCTTGGAAATGTGATGACATAAATGGTGTATTTGATCATTTTTACAGTAATGGAGAGCTCTTCTCCTGTTTTATTTGGAATAAATATGCTTGTCTTCCCAGACTGGTGTTCCTGGTGGCTTTAAACACAGCAGAGATACTCCAGCTGCAGAACTGTTAATTTTATTGGGTCCTTCTTTAACTCTTATCTACATCTTTTCTCCATTTAATGATGTAATATGTATTATTGTCCAGAAAAATTGTCCTTGCAGGTCAGAAAGTTCTTCTGTGGCCCAGCGTTTTTGCGCCTGTCTTTGATGTTGTTACAGATGTGATGAAACACACAGTATTTTCTTCTTAGAGCACTTTTTCCCAGTCCTCACTAAGAAGAGACTCTCCTGTCAGACCCTTCCTTGGAGTGGGTGCTGTAAAATGCTCTCCTCCTTTTAAGATTACTTTTTTCCCCTTAATTTTATGCAATCCTGAGTCAGCTGCCCCAAGCAAAGTTGAGTAGCGAAAGCCAAAATGATCTGCTCAGAATGGCTTTTAAACACCGTGTAGCAAATTCAAATTGACTTATTTTAAAACTGGATCGTAGCAGAAGAAAAACAGTTATTCTGAGGAATTCCTGCTTTTCTTGCTATCTTTGTATTGCACAATTTTCTTAAACAGCTGCTGAATTCTCCTCCCCCAGGATCCTCTGATGAGGTCTCTCTAGAACAGGAGTCCGAAGATGACATACACTCTTCTCGTAGCTCCTTGGACAGGCAGAGCCACCACCGTGCCAACACAACCATGCACGTGTGCTGGTACCGCAACACGAGCGTCTCCATGACTGACCACAGTGTGGCTGTTGAGGTACCCGCAGGGCGCAGCTCTCACGTCTCTCTCTGTCCGTCTTGGCTCGCTCAGCCCCTGGTCGTCCTCCACCACGTGTTTTCGTGTTGCCTTCAAAGCATTTCTGTGGCCGTGAGAGAGCGCAAGCGATGAAAGGCTCGCTGCATGTCTGCCCATCTTTGTGCACGTCTGTGCGTCTGCGTACACCAACAGGCTCTGCTGTCCCTGCAGCGGAGCTCTGTCCAGCAAATACTCTGAAAAAGGGAGATTTAAAAGCAACTCCAGGATATCCCTAGGACTGAATTGCTCATTGAGTTTCATAGGCCTTGCTTGTGGATGATAGATTTGTGTTACCTACCGATGGTACTTTACTTTAGGGACTGACTTGGACATACTGTGGTCTCATATGTGTGTTGGTTAGTCAGGACACCCTCCTGGAGGCTGTCGTCCTCGCAAGGCTTCCGCTAGTGGAGATGTACCAGAAATATCTCGAAGAGAAAAAGGAGCTTGCTAAGTGGAGAAACACCGGTAGTTCAGAATGCTGCATCTATGTGTTTGTACCTTCCTAACTTCCTTGCCCTGCTTTTTGGTTTAATGGTAGGAGTTAAAAGTTGGGCACTGAAGCTTCTGTGTTTTCCGGCTGCTTATAGCATTAATTAGCTCGCTGATGGAAATTTTGTAGACCTGTTACATTTGAGTTAAGGTGCAGGACTTGTACGTTTTAGCCAGCAAAGGGAGTCGTTTCTGGGAGACAGCCTTCCTTCCCACGACGACAGACCTGTGAAAGGCACCGTTTCACTGTTTTATATCCAGATAATGAGACCTGCCTGCTGCAGGCTCTGGGATTAAATGTGTGAGTTCTTGCAGCATCCTCTTGCCTTGATCTGTTTCGTGTTCTAATATCATCATTTTTTTCCACAATCCATTTTCCTTTAACAGATGCTTTCCTTGCGTCGCTTTTCTTATCCTAACGTCCTGTTTTTCTCTTTCTCTCCCTCTTTTCTCTGCTCAGTTTTCTGCTCTCTTGCTGTTTCTCCAGAGCTTCCTCCTCGCTATTTGCTGGGCCAGGCCCAACGGCCCAACACAATCACCCATGTTTGCTGGTACCGGAATCAGAGCCTATCCCTGTCCGATTACCTGTGCATGATTCAGGTAAAAAAAACCTCTCAAATTCTGCACTGGTGGGAGGAGCCATGGGATTGCAGACAAAATTTGCTGCTGCTTGCTCCGTATTTGCATAGTGTATGTCGTACTAGCGTGAGGATGCCTGATCCATCCAGCAGCAGAGTCGTAACGTTTCCTCGATAGAGGAGTTCCTCCGCTTTCTGCTTCCCCAAACCATCCCTCGTGTTATTCTGCTGTTTATTCTGTCCTTTTCTTTATTTCTAAAATCCGCTTGCCATCATCCCACGCCGTAGGTTTCCTTATCCCGCTGCACCGATGTTCGGTGGCTCCGACTCCAGCATGCCGATGTTTAAGCTGCGCGGCGCTCTCCTGCAGCCTGCTTTGCTTCGCGTAGCTGCCGCGTTCTTGTCCGTCGCTCTGGCCTCCGTTACCAGTCTTCGTCTCCTCTTCTGCTTTATTTTCCTTCTCATGCGGTGTGTTGTTTTTGTTTTCTCAGCACGTAAAAAAAGGGTAAATGCAGGGATGACATGCCTTTGTGGCTGTTACTTTTCTAAGCATGTTTTCCTGCCTGTAGGCTGCAGAGGACAGTGGTAGCTGGGCTGGTGCATCAGTGCAGCGCTCTCCTTTGCCGCGCCTGGCACGACTCTGAGATGCAGCGAACAGTTCGACGCAGAGTAGCTTTATATTTGTGGAGGAAAAATGCTAGGTGGTGTGCAAAGGGAAGATAGCTGTTTTGCGGAATTAGCGACTCGAAGTCATTCTGTCACCACAGGAAATATCCAAGAGGCCTTTCACAACGCAGGAACAAGAGCTGTTGTATGGGAGCAGCAGTGTCAGGGAGCCTCAGGTTTTTTATCCACAGTAGCTGTGGATAAAAAAAAAAGTCTTTTTTTCTTAAGGACCAAGCGATCCGTGATTTCACATCACTTTTCTCTTCGTTCCCTCCTAGAATCAGCTTTCAGGGTACTTGCTGAGGAAGTTCAAGAACAGTAACGGCTGGCAGAAGCTGTGGGTCGTCTTCACCAACTTCTGCTTGTTCTTCTACAAAACGCACCAGGTAAGCAAACGTAACTGAGAAGCTGCAAGAGCTGAGTTGAAAATGTTGGATGGGAACCGGAATCGTTTCCTTTCAGCCACAGGGCACCGCTCAGTGGTATTTAAAGGAGAGTAACAAAGAGGAAAGTAGGTAGCAAGTAGTGAAGCTAGTCTCTGGAAGGCTTTTCTTACGGAATTTAATCAGGATATCCAGTTCTGTTGATGGTGCTGACCTCGGTGTGAGGGCAGGATGCCTCGTAACGTGGTCACTAACGGAGGGCAAGGACGCATTCACCAGTCACTGTTCTTTTCTCCACCTGTACCGTACTGCTCTCACCTCTTGGGTTCACCGCAGTTAACGGTTAAACAGGCACCAGGAATTTCTCTGCCTGTGGTGTAGTCAGTGCCTGCTTTTATAATGAGCTTTGCGGCAGTGCAGCCTGTGCCTTTTCTTTTTATTACCCCGATAAACTGTGTTTATTTTATTTGGGCACCTTGCCTGGAGGGTACGTTTCTTCTGCGAGGGTCGCCTTTGCTTTTATGCTGGATCCATGCCTGAAGTTTCCGAGAGACGGTGGGGAGGGGGAAGAGGAGAATGCAGGAGACAGTGAAAGGCAGGGGAATAGAGGCGAGTAATTTCATTAAAACAGTGAAAGCAGTTGAGGAAATTTTGTTATAATCTATCACAGGCCTCACAAGAGATGAAAAGGCAGCTCCTCCTCCCATTCTCTCCTAAACACAGTACTAAGACTTCCTTAAGTTTTCAGTCCAAAAGAGCAGACGCACGTTTGGGCTTGCTGTCTGGAGCTACGTGGCAGGGGGTGCCTTGCGCTAAGACCTGTGCTGTCGGGCTGTTCCAGGACGATTATCCTTTGGCTAGTCTCCCGCTCCTCGGCTATGCGGTAAGCTCCCCCATGGAGGCAGACGGCATTCAGAAGGATTACGTCTTCAAGCTGCAGTTCAAGTCCCACGTGTATTTCTTCAGGGCTGAGAGCAAATACACCTTTGAGAGGTAATTTTATGTCGTAATGTAATTTTTTGTCTGTCTCAGAATACAACGTTCTGTTAGCTTGTTAGCTGAAAATGTAGAGTTATGATATTTAGAGCTCCTGACCGTAATCCAAGTGACCTTCCAGAACACCTAGCATGTTCCCAGTGAAAAAGTTCCTTCATATCCATAAAGTTTGATAATCCCTCCTCTATCAGACCCTTCCTCCTTGCGGGGAAAAAGATGGTGATTACAGCTAGAGCTGTAGGCTCTGCATCGTCTCCGGAGTCCAGGAGTCCCTTGGAGCTGGGGAGTGGCATGGATGGAAGGGCTGCGAGATGCTCAATTCTGCTAGCTCCAGGAAGTCAGATTTCTAGGTTTTTGAGAGCTTTGTTAAGAATACCCCCCCTTTTCCCCTTGACTTCCAAAGAAACAGGAGTTATAGCTCAGGCCAGAGAGCAAGGAGTACAGCGCTGTTTTTCAGTCTGATGCTTTCTCTCATCATTTTTGGCAGGTGCTTCCAAATATGGTCCAAAGTGGATCAGTTTAAAATACACAAAGTACAAAACTTTATTCTTACAAACCCTATGTAAAACCTAAAAACATTTTCTTTTCTTCAGAAAGCAAGATCTCTTAAGTCAGTGTAATTTAGCAGTATTCTTATGTAATGGATATTGTCTTCTACATTGCTTTCTGCCTTGCAGCATGCTATTGGGTTTTTTGTTTTTGGCATGTTTTGTTACTGAGAAGTCACCATGTACTTCTCCATTCCTTGGAAGAGCATCACATATTTGTGAGCTGTATGTATGTATCAACTACCTGAAATAGCTCTTTAATCCACCGGCTTCATATAGTAATTTCAAGGAAAAAAATCTCTAATTCACAATTGGTGGTTGTCTGGCTTTTTTCATTGTCGCTATGTTTTCTTCCATATTAACAAGAATTGAGAATCTGTTACATTTTATTGTAAGAAAAGCAGTCCAGATGACTTAAGAGGACAGGCCAGCAACATTTTCCTAAGGTAAAACTGAACCAGAGAGTTTCTGCACGGTTACAAGAGATTACAGCGTGCTCTGATAAAAGCTGACTGGAGCTCAGAGCACTGTAGATCATTCCTTGGACAGGCAACCTTGTTCTTTAGTGTATTTATCACATCTTAAGCTAGGTTTAGCACAGTCAAAAATCAGTCTGTAAGAGCAGGAACTATAATTTTGTACAATTCTTGGATTGTCCCTTAAAAAAGAAAAAATAAGGATTTGCTAGTATACCTCCCATTCCAGTGCTGGCTCTTTTCTTGAGAGCCATAACTTGGATCTTCCCTGACATTTGGTTTAACAAAGGATCCTGTTTCATTTATTATGTCTTGGCCTTTCCAGCTCTTAGGAACACAGTTGAGGAACCTGAAACCATCAGATGTCCAGAACATGATGGAACTGATGAGACACTTCAGCTGGATGTAGGAAACATCTGATGTCTGAAACATTTTCAGTTGGCAGTCTTCCATGCTGGCTGTAGTCAGTTGAAGTGGGAGAACCAACTCGCAACCTGTTCACAAGTTGCCCTAACTATTAAGGAAATAAGATGGAAATGTTGATAAAAAATAGCATCTGTTAGAGCCCTGAGACTTCTCCTGATGCAATATGATGTAGGTGCTCTAATTGCCCCAGTTGTCTTCCTCAGTTATTTTTATTTTATTTATTTTTTTTTACCAATTCATTTGAAGAATTAACTTACTTTCCTAAAGGAATTTTAAAAGAGAGGTATAAAATATGTTTTGTGAGGTCTGGTCAAAGTAATGCAATTCATAACCAAAGCACAGGATTATGGCGTGCAGCTTGAGGAACCGGTGAGTGAGAGGTTAAGCATCCTAATGTCTTGTTACAACTTTCTTACTAGGTGGATGGAGGTGATCAAGAGAGCCACCAACTCTCCAGCAAGATCAAACCTGCTGCTTCCAAAGGATGAGAAGGATAATCACACAGACTGAAGGGGGGCAGAGCTGGATCTCTGCTATAAACCTAAGTAAAAGAGGTGGGTGGAAGCAGGAGTCCATGGAGCGGATAAAGCAAAGAACCAGGATGCTCATTTCCACCTTGTATGGAAAGTGAGAATGAGGGAGTTACGGACTGGGATCACATCCGCTCTGAATGGTATGGAAGAGGGTCAAGTCTGCTCCAGTTGAACCTACTTAGAGGGAGCCTAACAACTGCAGAACTCCGGTGTGCACACATTGTGGAAGGTATTTTGTTCCAGTTGTACCATTTCTGTACCGTAATACCCTTGCCTGCCCTGAAGGCAATGACACCTCTTTTTACGTTGTGACTGGGTGGTCAGCATAGATGAGAGAAAAACAGCGGTTGTCAGTGCTGTGTTTTCGCTCACAGCTGCCGGTGTCAGGCTTGCTGGCTCCCAGAAGTTCCCTTCCCCTGATGCTCGGCATGGCTGGCTATACAACTGCTGTCTTACTCGCTGCTGTTAACGTCAACCTGCTGGCACAATCTTTAGACTAATGGGGTCCACAGATATATTAGCTTAAACACAGTTAATTTTGAACAGAAACTGCAGCTCTCCTAGAACGATTCTGCTCTTTGGAAACTATCACGGCAACAATTTTCCACGGGAAGTAGGAAGACTGAACCTGTAAGCTGCTGAGGTGTCAGTATTGAGGGTTGGTCCAGCTAGGGTGCATGGTTTTTCCTTAGAACTCTGCTGTGTTGCATGCTGAGAAGGTCAACTGCTATTCTCATACTACAGCTCTGATGTCTCTTCATCCTGTAACAGGTATTACTTAAGGCATGGGATGGCAAACACTCTGTCTGCCCTTTTGCGGGTGATGTTTTCAAGGCATTTAAGCAATATAGGAGGACAAGCTCCTCTGAAACTCCCTGTTGCTTGTGCTTCTGCGTCACTTAAAGACTTCTGAAAATCCCTATTCTTACGTTTAAATATGGAGTGGGTCCATCTTTCATTTCACGTGAAGGTGTAAAAGTCACTGGATTCTAGATGGAGCGGTAGTGTCTGTGGACTCTATTAAATCTCTGTACCAAATCTGAAGTGCTTGCTGTTTGTTCTGTTTTTGTAAAACTGTCATATCTGGTTGCTCCCGCAGAGGGAAAGAAATAAGCTAAACGCCACAAAATGCTGTTGGACATGGTTTCGATGGGCTCTAGGGACTCTGTTGATACTTTAGATAGGAAATTATTTGTGTATTAGAAGAAGGAACAATGAACTTGTGTAGTGAAAGAAAAATGGAAGTGTTGCGTGTTGCGAGGATGGAAGAATGCCGAGATCCTTGTGGAAAATGGGAAGTAGAGAGATGAGTATGTGCAGTCTCCCAGGCTATTTGAGGTTGTGGTCTAAAATACATGCTGAATGAGAAAGGATGAGGCTTGCAGGTAGAGGACTCCAGAGATTTCCAGACCATTCACCTGTCATTTGCTTCATAGAGAAGAAGAGTGACTGCAGATCCAGTCTTCGCTACCACTGTCAATGGTCATTGTCTAGTGTAAGTTAAATGTACTTAATTTATTAGTGGGTTTTTTTAAAAAAATTAACTGTTGTAGGTGCGTGAATGTGAATTGACTAGGTATGTTATAACCTAGCTGAATATGACTGTTGAAAGTAAATAGCTTCTTGGTATGAAACACTCTCAGCCTCTTATTCCTGGGCACATCATCCCCGTCAGTTTGGGTGTTCATGGGAAGGCAGATGGTATTTTCGCAGGAGCGTTGCATTTCCTCAGAACTGGGAGAGGTTTCACACTCCTAATTAATGGGTGTTTCAGTCCAGCTGCTTCCCTAGATGATACGGACTGCTGCTTTGTCATGGCAACATCCCAAAGTCTTTTCACGGGAGTGTTTTCCTCTTTAATGAGAACTCTCTCATGCCGTTGCAGCCCTTTGCTGCTGTCCTGCAAGGAAGCCGAGTGGAAGAAGAGCAGGGTCTCTGTCAGCAGTTGGGTTTCTGACCAAATCTCCACCATCAACCATTGGCTGCATTGACTTAAATCCTAGCTCTAGGAAGCCCTGCTGCTGGAAGACACTTTTATAGCACTCACTTTATTCAATAAAGTAATTTTCCAAGGTTATCATTCTAATTTCACCTAGCGTCAGCTATGATTCACCTGCAGCAGAGACACACCAAGCCAGAGTGATGTGGAAGAGGAGGCAGACTACACATTTACTGAATTGTGAGTGACACAAAACTGGAGGGAGGAAGCGGTTCAAGGGTAGGCTGCTAGGCTAGAGGACCCGACTGACAGAACGTCCTGAAATTCAGCAAGGCTAAAGGCCAAGTCCTGCATCTGGGACTACACAACCCCTTGCAGCAAGGTACACTGGGGCCTGCGTGGCTGGGTAGCAGGCCTCGTAGAAAGAGGCAGAGTCCTGAAGAGCAAACTGTGCACGTCAAAAGGTAATATCTTAGACTATGAAAACTAGAACTGGCTACCTGCTAGCAGAGACAAGGATAGAAATGCTGGAGAAATGTGCACTTGTGAGAGCACAGAGCACTAGGGAATGCCTGGAGTGAAATAACCTGTAGTTGTGCCCAATATTTCCTTTTAGCTAGCTGATGGGAGTTCACACTCTTAAAATCAGGCAGACTTCATCTGAGCTACATCTGTACATCAGCTGTCAATCACAGTAGGATCGATGAGCGGGCTGTGCTGCAAGGTTCAAACCGTGACATGTACCCAGTGCTCCTGGAGAGAGAAGTAACTATAAGCGAACCTCACCCAAAGCAAGCAGAGTGGAGGCATTTCTTTTGTACAGTCCTTTGCCTCACTTGTTTTTCCATCTGGGGTGATGGAGAACAGCAGCACTAGCTTATAACGCAAGGAAACAGAAGAAACAGCTAGAGAAACGATCACCATGGTGGAGGAAGCACCCTGAAGGTGGGAGAACCCGACTAGTAAGTATTCCATAGACTATTTGAACATCTACACTGTATTTATCCTCCTGTCACCTCTGTCTAGCAGCCTAATACTGTTGTGACTCCTGTTACAGGAGAGAGGCAGTGAGCAGAGTCTTCCCATATTTTTAGGTAGCTGAGTAGTGGATGATCTTTTAGTTTGACCGGCTTAAGCGTTTAACCTCCAGCTTGGTATTTCCTATCTTGAAGCTTTGCGAGCTGTCTACAGTGGCTTGAGACAGGAACCTCTGGTGCTAGCGGACCAAAAGCCAAGAACAACAGAAGGCAGCAAAAATTCTCTCTCAGGTGCAGAAAAAAAAACTCAAATGTGCATGCATTTAAGATGCAGGAACACGGGCTATAAGCCAGAGGCTTCAGTACTGCTGGCAAAACTGCCTACCTCTCACCCCGGCAGGCTTTCAAGCTGATGAAGATTTCAGTGGTGTATCAGTTCTTCTGTGATATCCCACATTAGCAAGTCAGGGGTTTTACTTTGTCAGAACTTTGCAGTATCATGGTCCACCTTCGCTACCATCCCTAGCAATTACCTTAACAAAAGCACTGGGAAAGAACAGAGTACAAGCGCTCCCTAACCATCCGTTTCTTGCTACCAGAACCCAAACTAAGGGAGAGATGGACCCATACTCGACAGCACTTTGCTTAATATACTTGTTACGTTTTAAAAAGCTGTATTTCCTGATTAGCACTAGCAGTTTTCCCTGCTTGAGGCAACTGTCTTCCGCTCAGCACAACAGAGGTCTTCAGCACTTTAGGATCCAGAACGTTTTTGCTTTAGTTGCCACTGAGTGGGTCACGGCACTGGAGCTGTTGTGGTGAAGGCTGCGTTAGGAGTAACCAACTCCCTTTCCCTTCCCCCAGGTACAGCAGTGTTCAGGACTCCCATTACATCAGGTAACTCACCTCCCTCTTTCGTACTGGCCCCATCCGCTCAGCTTTGCCTCTATTCCAGTGTCAGCAACATGCACTTAAATAAGGTGCCCGGCGCCTCTTGTACTGCCTCCGGGGTGCACGGGCAACGCTGCTGACGTGCAGCGGCGCCAACTCCTTTGCAAAGGTTTCGAGAGGCTGCCGGGTCGGGGAGCATTAATGAAGCACTGGAGCCGCCGTTTTATAAAGCAGACGTTCGGCTGCGCCGCCGGGCTCCGCGTGCTCGCCTCCTGGCTTGTCCTCAAAGCGCTGCCTTAATCTGAGCCGACTCCATTTGGGCTCCAGCTGTGTAGATGATGGGCTGCGGCCACTGTTTTCTCTCAACAGTATGTCGGGCAGAAGTGAGTGTGAGCGCATGTCGTTTAAAAAATACATATATCCAAAAAAGTTCATTCAAAAGTACATTTGCCAAATCTCTGTCCCCTTCTTTTTTTTGGGGGGGGGGGGGCCTCCAAGGAAAAGCAGCTGACAAACTACTGCACAGCTTGATCCGGGAACTAACTAATTTTCATTTTTTATAGTCCTTGACTAGGCAGAACACATCATACACGAGATTTTAAACACACAGACTTAGAACAGAATCTCCTAGCTGTCTGTCCTCTACCAGAGGTGAAAGCAGAGGTATCCACTTGTCAGTGGTCAAGATGCAACTTAAGTCTAAATATTGCAGATCTTTAAAAAGGAATCTAAAAAAAAAAAAAAAAAAAAAAAAAAAGTGCTATTAAACCTAACTGTACCTTTGGCAGACAGTGCAAGCCTAGCTCAACTCCAGCACGTTTCACCGTAAAGGATTAAGGTGACGCACCTTTCACTGGACGCCCTCCTCGCACGGGAGGACGACCGCGGCTCAGTCTCGCGCTCCCGGTGGACTCAGCCGCCCCCCTCCCTCGCGGCACAGTTCTTTCAAGCAGTCAAAAAATATATATATATATATAAATGGCTGCCTCGTATCATTCCTTCCACTTTGGGGTTGGCCTCAGCGGCGTCCTGCATAGCACAGAGGTGTTTTCTTTTCAGCTTGAGCACATGGCGGTTCCCTCGCAATAACGAGTTACGCGACCCTCCTTGGATTTGTTACTTTATTGAAAGTGGCAGTTCCCTTTCAATGTTTTTAAAACCTAAAACTGTTGTTGCTTTGCGTACTGAAGGAAGGCTGTGGGGATCGTTTCCTTTAAGAACGTTACTCGTCACGCTGCAGTGCATGTGAAGGAGAATACAAGGTACCTTATTGACACGATTTGCTACCGTCATGAACAACAACTTTTTAAAAAGCAGCAGGAACCTTTCGGCCGCCTTCCTGCTAGACCGCAGCCTCTGCCTTCCGCCTCGGTAAGTAAAAGTGTCCTACCTACATGCTAACTAACTCCTTCTCCGGAGCGGGGAGGCTGGGGGGGGAAGAAAAAGGGAGGGTTGTGCTGTTTTTTCACAAATACAGGCTCTGCCGGCTCGCACGCTACCCCCGGAAACGCCACCGGCCCGCTCGAGCCGGCACGGCAGCCCCTGCTCTCCGCCAGCCCGGCGGCTCTGCGCCAGCCCATACTCGCCCGTCACGGAGGCAGGGCGGAAGGTGGACGTAAGCTAAAGTGAACATAGTACACCGGGGTGGGCGGAAACACGTGCTGCCTCTGAGCCCTACGCTTGCAACCTGCGGGCCCGAATCAAAGTACCCCAAGAAAAAAGAAAAGAAAAAAGGTCAAACCTTGTTCACTAAGAGTGGCCTATTAAAAGAAAAGAAAGAAAATGCTGAACAGCTATCGCTTTTGTTTTCAGCGGCTTTCGAGTGAGCCACATCATTCACAAACACCCAGACAGGAGCTTCCAGGTGTCTAAAAAAGTCTTGCTGACTTAATGGTGGTATTTTTACAGTTAGAGAGTTCTCTAAGCAACTCACTGTCAGAAGTTACAATCCTACATCTGGTTTTCTAGACCTTTAAAGTATAGATTTAAGATCTGTACATTAACCTGAATTAAAGACTTGCTCGAGAAACTAGTACTCTACAGAAAGCAAAGCTAGCTGGGACGGCTCCACTGGAATGCCTTAAGCAGGCAATACATCAGTAGATGCTTTAATCTCTCTGCTAGCAAGCTACAACACACCTTGTCAACTGGAGCAAAGCCCTGGCTTCACTGAGTTCCGCTCCCAAACTGAAAGAGTCAGTATGGGAAAGCCAAGATGAAGGGGATGAGAGCCCAGTGTGGTTTTGCTACCCAAAGCGCACCACCACTGCTGTTTGCCATCTATTTTGTATGCTTCAAAAAACCTCTATGAAATGTAGACTTGCCTTCTGAAGATGAAGCCCCATCAGTGCCTTTGGTTATCTTATTCCCTACCCCTGTCTTTTTTTTTTTTTTTAATCCTTCTGTAGCACTGGGGCAAACACAGTGGGATGGCTACTCAGTTTAGAGACTAGGGCTGCCAAAAGCCACATATCTGGCCACTCGAGCTGCAGAAAGCAACCAGGAAAGGAACCTTATCTGCTCCCCAGCCCTTTCAAACCAGAACACAACCACTTGGCCTTGCCTGTCTACACTGACCCAAGGCAAGCTTTGCTGTAGCCTGAATTAGATGAACCAAGGCCTGATACAAAATGATGTCCCAGAGCCAAAAAAAGGAAGCGTAGTCAGCAAACCCATCCTCCTGTGAAATGACAAGCTAGGAGAGACCAGCAGCAAGCTACACGTTTTAGCTTAACTGCTGCTGTAGTTGAAAGCTTTTCTTTACTAGTGTGTGAAGGAGTTGAAACAATCCTCTCAAACAATTAGAGCGCTGCTCCAACTCTCCCAGAGGCTGTAGTGCACGGAGAGCTTGCAGCCCTACCCTACTTGCACGTTACTGCTCAGAAACACTTCTTTGGAAATGGCAGAAGGCTAAACCCATCAGACTTGCCTTTGTAACATATGTGAGTGGAAGAGACTCTCCCTCTTCTCCAGCAGCCAGGCATTTACCTATAATAAGCTGTGAATCAAACCAAGCCAAAATGGATACATCCATAGGGAAACAATTAAAAACTGCATTGAGTACATTGTAAAAACAATTAGACCGCCCATCTTGGGCTCTGCAAAAGGTCTAAATTGTACTTGCATTGCAAACCCCACCCTGGGTTATCATGGAAACACGTGTATATGAAGGCTCTGAAATGTCCTGGAGTCCGTAACACAATGTTACATCCAACAGCAGATGGTGGTCTGGGTTCTAATGTAGTTCTTATGAAGCCGGAAAAAAATCCTTCTCCCCCCTCAAAACAGCAGCAGGGAATGTACGTGTCAGCGGGCAGAAGTCAGGTGGTTCCGACTGTGTGAAAACCTGCAAGAAAGATGAACGAGCAGAATTGGTTGCTGTTACCCGTTTGAGTCGTCACCCTGAAAGACTGCCTACACGTCTGTGGGCACCGTACGGCACCAACCAGCATGCCCGCTGATGAAGCAGCAAGTCTGCCTGTGTTTTCCCCTACTCCAAACTCCCAGTTTTCTACATGAAGTTGCAAGTCTCTGGAAGGACAACCAGCCAGAGAAGGCATTTTTTCCTCTGTCCCTTTACAATGCAAGTTTAGGACAGGCTAACAAGACGTTTTGAGCATTAATGTTCTACAGCAAGAAACAAACCTCCACAGCGTCACTCTCTTGTGCTTACACGTCATCCAGTACTGCCATTTCTACAGTGCTAGAAGCAAACGATACTTATTTAAACAGTTGTGCTGCAGTCATCTAGACAGTCACCCAAAGCACATCTGTGCAAGTACCTCTCACTCAACTAGAGGATAAAACCTTGGCAGGAGTCGCCAGCACAAGTTCTGCAGTCTCTGTCGGGCAGCCAGAACGGACAGGAACGTTCTCTTTCCTGCTTTGGGTGATTATTAGATCAGGCATCTCAAGAGACCCAGAGCATATTTGCTTGAAAGCTTTGAGATCTTCTGCTACTAAGTCAGTCATTAAGAATGGCCAATATTTTTTGTCCTTAATATCTAAGATTTCTCTTCACTTGATAGCATCAGATTGCTACTTTAGCTACAAGACACAAACTAAGCCAGCTTTCAGCCCTCAGAAATAGATACTTAGAAAACCCTGGCTCAAGGGTGTAAAGATTGAGTCGTATTTGTGTTAGCAACTGGAAGGCAGAACGGCTACTTCGGTCACATGAACAGCAAACACGTAACATTTGGCCCCTTGACAGCCAGGAGGCTGGAAGTAAAGTTTCTTGACTGGTGAGGAAAGGGGAAGATTCAGGATAGCCCATTAAGAGCTATGATGGGGATGAAGCTGAATTAGTGTTAAATAAAGAAGTCCTCTAAACCTGTGAGCAGGATCTGACATTGCTGTCTGCACTACACAGATTTCACTGAACTTGGTGCCAGTAGCGGAGCTAAGCTGGATGTTAAGCTGCAGAGAGCTTCGTTATACTGGACTATACGTCTTCACTGCTTTATTATTCAGTACCTGCTACCTGATCCTGGGTAAGCAAAGCAACTGGTTGCAAGTAGTGCTTTAAAGCACATTCCTTGCAGTGAATCAGATGATACTCTCTAGCCCCGAAGCGATTCCAGTGACATTCTGCATAGTGTCCGCTGCCTAGCTAATGGGACAACCAGGATGCCACACGTAAGGTGAAGGCAGGGAGAATCTTTCTGTGCTCTGTAACATTCCCCTATGCTACAGAAACCTGTTTAGTGTAGGAAATGGCTTCTCAGGCCAGGAAGAACTGCTTCGGTTAGATGAAAAGCACTTAAAAGAAGTGACTTAGGGACTCTTATATCAGCTATATCATCAGTATTCGTATTTGGGGTGTCTTGACTGCTCAGTACCAACCTTTAACATAGCTAGGCAGTACGGCAACGGTTCGGTTCACTGCCAGCTCCACCCCAGCTCACAGCGTAGGGCACACTCACCTTTGTACCCGCTCCACCATGTGTGCTATCAGTTTGTCAGAGATGCCTGGGCAGGACTCCTCAGCCAAGCTGAAGGCATTTTCCAGCTCCTCCATAGCTCCCACGTTGCCTCCAGTCTGCTTGTGCTTGTCTTTAAGCTGCAACCCAGAAACACCACATCATTAGCTCCTCATCCCACTGCAGAAAGCAGAGATCAAGTCCCTTTCCCTTTTTAGCAGGATACTGCGAGTATTGCTAAAAATCAGAGCTTTTATTGTAGGTTGGGAAGGCCGAAGTCCGGTGTCTGGATTTCAGGCTTTCTTTGGATACTAGTTAGTGTCCTTATTAAAGAGGCTCTGATACGCTCTCAAACAACCTAGATGATAGGAATGGATCAACAGCCCTGAAAACCTGGACGCAGCAACAGAACAAATTGCTCTCCTGCAGCTCCAGCTGAACCGGTGCAGCCATCTCTGTTGCTAAGAATATCTTAGCACCCTTACACACACACCACCGGTTTCCAGACTGGTAGGGCAGAAAATATTCTAACACTGGGATTTGGTTACCACTGTTTTTAACAGACGCCATACTACTGACCCCCTGCCACTGGGCCTCCACCACAGTGTCATCCCCAGGAGGGAGCTTTCCCCAGGCAGAAAAGGGGAATGAAGCCCATGCAGCAAGACCTCCAAGCACATCAGACCTAGCTGAAAAGCCTCTCTGCATCTCTTGTCGTTAGCGTGCTCTGACCGGGCCTCCGCCGCTGTGGGTCTGCTTGCGTTTCCCCACCTCCTTTGCCCAAGCGGCTCGATGCTGCAGCTCCTTCCTTAGCGTGCAGCGTTAAGCAGCGAGCTGCGCAAAAAGCAAAGCCTTCTGTTGAATGAGCAATGCCTGCCAGCTAACTGCTGTCTGGTTCAATTAAGCTCCCATTAGGCTAGACTGATTAAGGGGCTTTACACAAGCCTCGCAGGTCTTTTTGTCTGCAGTTCCAGGATCAGACTTTGCGTTGTTTGAATTCATCCTCTCTGCTGCGGCAGCACGCGGGACAATGCGGCTGCTGATCCCCAGCTGGAACCGTCCCCGCGCCGCTGCCTCTTCAGCAGGGGTTGACGCTCGCTAGCACAAAGCCTCAGCTGCGTAAGCAGCTCGCACGCTTCTCTGTTCGTTCAGAAGTGGCAAGGGGGATGAAGGGCAACTCGACTACACACCAAGGAGGCAGATTGCTCAGGCCAAAAATAGTCGTGACACCAAGGCCCAGGATTTGCTTTGACCTCTACCCGTTCACAGACCGCCTGCCTCATGGAAGCAAAACGAGGCATGAGGTCTGTCCTACAGGCAAGTCGCTAGTTTATCGCCACCCTTTGATGCCAAGCCACCAACCTTTAGTTTGCTGAATAGCCCGTGATGTGAGCAGTTTGTGTCATCCTGCTGCTCTCCACCGTGGAGAAGCTTTCTGGAGGTTAGCAGGCTTCACTGGATACCGTACAAAGCCTTAAAGGGTTGGCTTTTATTCACTGCTTAGTTCTACAGCTCCAAATACCTTACCCAGAGCCTCTCCGTTCATCCCCAGGATGAGAACAGACAGGCTTCTGGAGCTGCATAATTGCCTACATCTGTACTTCAACATGGGTCATTTGCAATATTAACATCCAATAACGCACACGCAGGGAAAGCATATGAAAGACTAAACAGCATCTCAGTAAGACCTCATTTTGTAAAGCCCTCTTATGGAAAATGGTGATCAAAATCTAGCACATTCCAGAGCCCCTGATACAACGGCGAGAAGGAGAAAGCCTGCTGCCAGTAGGAAACTCTGCAACTGGAAAGAACAACATGTGCAACAAGGAGCGAGGTAGCTTTCCTGCAGGATGTGGAGCAAAATGTTCTCCAAACCCCTGCTACTCTGCTTGGAAACACAGGTTATTTCCAGAACTGCTCAGAACCTTCTCTGCACCTGACCATGTGAGCGGGATCAGCAGAGCCATCAGGGAACTCTAATCAAAGGAAAGAAGGGTCAGCAAATTTGGGGCAGGTGAGTCAAGCTAGCAGAAATGAAAGCTTCTTTCCTCTCTCCCCCCCCCACACACAAACATCACTTCATGCCTGCAAGGGGCACAGCAAGGATGCTAAGGAGAAGCCCAAGGATGCACTCACTGACTTAATGGGCCCACAGCTCAGCATCCTCTCCCCAGAAGGCTCCTAACCAGAAAGGACTGTAGCCCAGAAGTCAGTACTCATGCAGCATAAGGAGACTGCACTGGGAATGAGCGATACTCTTATCCAGCTTTATCTCATAGGTCTAGGCCTATGAGACTTGAGGTGCGGAGGTCCGTGCACACAGGCAAGTCCAGTGGAGCATGGAAGAGGCCAAGCAGTTAAATTCTCCTGTCTAAAGAACATTAAATGCCTGCTTTTCAGAACAGCTTCTGCCGTCAGCACTGCAGCAGTAAATCCTCCTTCCACATAGCACTAGACCATAGAGAAGAGTTTAAATCCAGAGATTATCTGGAGGAAACAAGATAGTGGTTGGCCTCCCCGAGAGCAGCATCAGGATCGAACCCATCTATAGAGAGAAAGATTTCTCCTCAGCAATTGTGCTGCAGGCTGCTGTGCACAACAGGGAGGAGCTGCAGACAGCGTCGGAGCAGGGAGCAAGCACAGCGACAGGCAAGTTCAGGGAAGGCAGAAGTCCAGTGACACCCAGGCATCAGCAAGCCTAGGACACAGACAAGAAGCAGGTATTCCTGTATCTCATTCCCGCTTGAAGACAACACAGCAACACTATGCTTCCAGGAACACAAGCATTTTGGAGAAGGAGCTCCAGGAAAAAAAATCACTTTCCTATCATATTGCATAGACTTCTGAATAGAGACTCAAGTGATTTACAGTCCCTTAACCCTACTGGGTATGTTGCCCCAAGTCCCTTCTCAGAATCCTTCCCATCTGCAAATCCATGCCAGGTCCATCTTCACCTCCAGCCACAGCAGACAGCAAGAACGTCCTACTCACCTCCCCAAAGACCGGGTGAACAAGGGTAGAGAGACACTGCGACCGTGGTTGCCTCTTGATGGGCTCAGTGGGCTAGAAAATAATATACAAAGGAGTTACAAGCACAGGGAAAGGATCCCAGGGCACACAAACTACTAAAACTCTGGGTAATCTCGATCACAGTGCCCTCAACCAGGTCTCAGGAAAGCCACAGCTTGCAGTACCCAACAGATGTGGAAGAGGCAGCTCTGGGACACTAGCTCTTGATACCAGACTAAAGTCAATTTTAGATAGAACATGAGTGACTGGTAGCTACCCCAAGACTCTCAAACTTGCGTTAGTTTGAAGGAACAGATGGCAAACTGACCTTCTGGGAACCATGAAGAGCCATTCCTTTATGCAGTTTGCCCAAGGAGTTGGGGCGAATAGTTGGTGGGAACGTCCAAATTGGACCTTGGTCTCCATCTTCTGTCTCTCCATCACTGGAAACACAAAGGGGAGGGGGGGGTCAAGGCAAAGCATCACCTCCACACACTGTTTTACCCATGCATTCCCATATTTACAGGCTCATCATGTCACCACAGGGCTCCAGGCCCTTCTCTACCCCAGAAAAGAAGTCCTAAAGAGAAACCATTCTAGTCTCTAGAGCCCACACAGATCTCAACCAAGAACTAGATCACATTCCCAAGTTACTGCACTACCAAGGACAATACTTTCTGCTTGAGTGCTGTTTCAACTGCTAGTTAAAGTTATGAGAATTTCAAGATCCTGAGCTCACAGTTTCGGGAGTCAGGCTAACTTAAGGTGATCCAGGCCAACGCCCCAGAGTCATTTGTCACCTGAGTCTATCCCAGTATAGATAAAGAAAAGCTCTGTGATACTAGCCTGGCAATAAACAGTACCTTCTCCTCACCCGAGTTTCATAGTCTTGTTATCCTCCACATCAGTAGCGAAGCTCTCTGCACATGAACGAACACAAGCCCACATACACACCCAACTGTTGCTAGAGCCTGTAGCTCTACGGAAGGCAATGCACTGAATGTGCGTAAAATACAGGCAATAAGGGCCTTGTCTCAGTGATGCAGAGACTAGATGTTTCTTATATGAAAAGTATTTTTGAGTCCTTACACTCAAAAGGGCTCCACAGGGGAGACTAGAAGAGAGTTCAAGGTCCCACTGAACAGGAGGTAACAAGATATTTCTTCAGGCAGCAGTCTTTTACTCTCAACACACAGATGTTCTCAGGTCTCCCTGTCCTGACATAAGGTCTCCCACCCCTAAACTGCTTGCAGCAGCTACGCTGGGTGCAGAGCGCAGCAGGGCATCCCTCCACGCAGCATATATACATACATGTCAGAATCACCAGAACTGGAATCCTCTCCATGGCCCTCTGACTTCCAGCGCTTGAATCGGTCAATCAGCTCCATTAGGAATGAGGTTTTCTTGGTGTAGCGTGTGATGAACTTGTGCTTTAGCAACTCTTTAGCTGTTGGCCTCTGGAGTAAATAAGGAAAGCATGCTTCATATGGCACTGTCTGTGTACCAAACACACTGTGCACTGCCTCTAACTCTTGCCGGGCTCGCCCTTCCATCCTGCAAATACAGCACTGCTCCCTCTCCAGCAGCCTTGCACCAAGAAGTCTTTCTGCTAGGGAATCTTTGGCCTCTACAACATGCTACCAGAATTCAGAGGCAGACAGCAATACTCACAAATCTAGGATCCTTATTGAGGCAGGCTTCCACAAACTCCTTGAAGGGCTTGCTGTGGTGTCCCTCAAGTGTTGGAGGGTTATTTTTGGGAATCAGGAAGAGAACCCTCATAGGATGCAAGTCAGAATTTGGGGGCTCTCCCTTTGCTAGTTCAATGGCTGTAATTCCAAGGGACCAGATATCTGCCTGAGAAAGGAGCAAGAACAGTGACTGCAGAGGACAGCAAGGAGCAATTCTGCAACATGAAAGCACAGAATTTGATATAGCTGAAAAGCCTATTACATAAAATCACATAGAGTGGTTTATGTCTAACAGACAAACTTCCCCACAGATCCTGAACCGTAATATGAAAGTATTATTCTTGCAACAAGCATCTCCAACCTCCGTATTAATCATAGCACTATTTAATTTACAGTAACATCAAGTACCTACCCTTCTCCTGCTGCCAGCTCACCTTGAAGTCATAAGCAGACTGTTTGATGACCTCTGGTGCCATCCAGAATGGAGTCCCAACAAAGGTGTTTCTCTTGATCTGGGTGTCTGTCAACTGTCCAGCCACTCCAAAGTCAGCCAGTTTCACATCTCCTTGCTCCGAAAGCAGTACGTTGGCAGCTGTTCACACAAATGAGTGTAAGTCCACTGGTTTCTAACCATCTGCAACCCCTATGGAAGTGAACTCTGAGAATGAACCTCTCTGTGACATTCCCTTTTACCTCATGAAAACCCTTAGCTTGGACTTCCAGCTTCAGACTCATTCCCATTCTCTGACCTCTGTTGGGTAACACAGGCCTAGCTCATACACGTGGTTGGATCAGGAGAAGGGGAATACCTGTGGGGTGTTAGCAAGGACTAGCTGTGAAGTGAATTCCTGGTCACTTCACAAGAAGGGAGAAGATTTCCGCCCAAGATACCTCAAAAAGTCTTGATTTTTTTTCAGAGTAGCATTCAGTACGGATTAAACAGCAGACCTTTCTAAAGGGTTCAGAAGTCCTGCTCTCGTACTGGCTCCTGCTAACTCAGCTTGAGAGAGCAGCATTGCTCAGACTTATTTTTACAGGTCTTTTCTTCCTGAGACACCACCTGGAAACATGCACACACCACCTATGCACTGCATAGGGCCAGTGGCTACAAAAATCAGTAGCAGGATAAGCTGACCTGACCTGCCCTGATTTTCTAGGGCTGTAAACCCTGTATGAGGACAGCTCACAGGCACAATAAGTTGTAGACAAGTTGAGTCTAACCAGCCTTGAGGTTCAGCACACTAAAGCAAATGTCCAGGCATAGCCAAGGACAGTCATCAGATGTTTGAGGGCGCCGTCTACTAACTCCTTTACTCTATCTATCTGTTCAAACTACAGATACCCCAGAAAAGCTATAAATCCTTACTGCTACCACATAACCTAGACTAAAACCATCAAAAACATTAGCTGCAATAACATGAATAGTTTCAGCTTCAGAAGCAAGCAACCCAATGCATTACAGGAAAAGCAGTCTTTGAAACCCTTCAGACTATTCCTGTATAATACTTCAAGACATGTTCGGAACATCCCTTACAAGAGAAAGGACTGAACTCTCTACTCTTACCTTTGATGTCCCTGTGGATCTTCCTCTCAGAGTGTAGATAGTCCAAGCCCTTTAGAATTTCCCTCAGGATAGTAGCTATGTAAGTCTCTTCCAGAGGTCCAGGCTTTAGCTGAAAAAGGGCAAAAAGTTGACTTAAAGCGTGACTGATACCTTAGATTTCTCAGCTTCTCCATTTGTTACGTGAAAATCTTTGCCAAGCAAAGATTTGTAAACCATGCCCCACCAATAGCAGCTCATTTCTTGCTTTGCCCTAGAAACATATTGGTGAACAGAACTTCTCAGTTTCTCCTGCTCAAGCCTCTTTGCTAGCATCCAAAATCTGAATTTCAGCCACCGCAACAGCCCAGAGAGGGTTTCTACCCTCTGGTTGTGCAGTAACAGGGTATTAATATCGAAGTTTTTCTCCTTTTAATCGCTTCTACTCTTAACAAGTCCAGCCTTCTCGGTGCACTAACTGAGGCTGTGACACTGAGACGACTTCTGCTGCTGACAGGCCCCTACTACACCCTTCCTTTAAGTCAGTGCGGGCTCAGCAGCTTTCACTACGAGCCCTTAGTTACTGCTCTGGAAAAAACATGCTTTATTCTCCCAGGGAGAAAAGCACAATCCATGCTAAAGAATACAACACAGCAGAACTTTTCCAAATAAACTTTGTTTATTTTGCATTTGCATTCCCTTAAAATCAGAGGCAGCTTGTTAGACACCATTCGTGTTACCAAGCACTTGGAAACCCTCATCATGGACTATGGCCTGCCTGAACTTGATGCTCCAGAGGCACCAAACAACACTGCAAACTCTTTGCAGGGACAGATCTTTGGTTAGGTGAGATATGGATTTGCACTGCTCAAAAACAACTGGCTGCCATCACATTTCAGTTCTCTCTCTTGTAAAGCAGCCAGGCACATGGGACAACGGAGCTCTGAAAGTTGAGCTCTGTGCAAACATTTCCTCTGTCCTGGGATACAAATAAGCAGCATGCCTGTCCTGCACTGCCTACTCTTCAGTCGCAGGGCTGCCAGAACGATGACATGTGGCAAACGAGTGTCTAGCTTATGGGCATTTCACCAGTCAAGGCTCCAGCCCACATTTTTCGGGGACCGGAGCTTACTAAGTACTTACCAAATCCAGGGCTGAGCCCCCTCCCAGGTACTCCATGATTATCCACAGTTTAGTGCCCTGCAAGCAAGAACACAACTCAAGAGCAAAGACAAAAATAAAAGCAGGTGGAAAAGTTAAACCACACCCCAAAAGCAGCAAGACTCATGAGCAACCTCGTACAAGACAGATCAGAGGGAGCTCCCGGCTGTCTGTCTTCCTGCTGACACAGCACTGCAACAGCAGACCTGTCCCACTACGTTTCTCTCAGTCTCCAGTTTTATCTGAGCAAGCTTAGTGCCACTACAGGCACCAGACTACACAGCCCACAGAGATAAGCACATTCAGAGATTAGAGCTGTGCAACATCATTCCAACCCATCTAGCATATCTCCAGCTTGTCAACACTAAGGATGAGACGGGGGAGCTTTTCAGCCTTTGATCGCAGTAACAGGGTTGCCAACTTGAAAGGAAGATCAGCAAAACACTCTCTTACTCCCCAAAGGGATTCCCAGACTGAGGCTCAAAACATCCTGATAAGAGAGATGCAGCCGGTCCATGAAACCACAGCCTTTTTGATGTTTTCATTAGAAGGCTGAGAAAATGCATTATAGCCTTTGGAAAACATGCGAGGAATCATCAGGGTCCCAAAAGCCTAAGAACTGCTTTGCTCCAGACCCAACATTACATATATCTCCAGCAGCAGGCACGCAAATGCTGCTTCTAATCATCACTAACGGCCTCCACGAAGAATTCCCAACCCTGTTCCAGTGGAAAAGATGCACCTCATTTGTCCCAGCGCTCCTGTAAAGACTCTGACCCTCTTCTTATCATTCCTTCAACCCCTCAATATGCTCTTCCCTGGCTCCTGCTCCCCTGCAAGGACTAGTGCAAGAGGGCTCCAGTCCTTTGCAGGCATTTGCAGGTGCTGCCCTGTACCCTCCTTCAGCCTTCCTGCAGTGGAAATGAAACAGGCTTAGATGCTTCAAGCCATCTGCTGGAAATAAGCAGCTGACTGGCAGCCTTTCCCAGGCAGAGACAACATGAACAGCACTACACAAAAGGCAGCTCAGCTTTTGGGCAGCAGTTATTTCATGCCAAAGGAGCTCTGGAAAAGCTGGGCTCTGCTAGAGTGTGCTCAGAGCTCCCACTAGAAACCAGAGAGGAGCCTTTTCTCTGAGAACAGCCTACTCCCCATTCCTAGCAAGAAAGATCTCCATGTGCCGGGCTCCCAAAAGTAACTGGTGACAGGTTACAGCCAGGGGAAAAAAAGGCTTGGGAAAGAATTAACATCACACAATCACAAGATCAGAAATACAGCTTCAAAGTCCTCTTCTTTCCAAAGACAGTCTAGATCCTTCCAGAGATAGAAAGCCATTAGTGATATCACCTTAAGAACTGCAGTATTTCCAAAAAGCGTTCCACAAACTTCCTTTCAAGAATGGTCAAACTGGGCAGGGGCCTCTTTTCAATGGAAGATTTTTCATCTAAACTGCCCTGCTCTTGGGACCACACTGCGCTGAACACCTCATTCCCATGTGCTTTGCAAGTGTGTTAAAGCTCAGCCTCACATTAGAACCACATAAATGCGGTGGGCAAAGCCGTTACGGCTCTTGTTGCCATAGTGAACCTCATAGATTGGGTACCTTTCCCCACTATCAGCTGCAGCATCCATACAGAGTCCTGCCCCACTCCCAAACTGCTGGCAAGGGAATTGCCATGGCAGTGTCTCCTACCTTCAGGTACGAGCCATAGTATCGGGTGATGTAGGGACTATCACACTGGCTGAGCACTGTAATTTCCTGCTGAATGTCCTCAATTTCATCCTCAGCCTCCTCCAGATCAATGATCTTGATGGCAACCACCTCCTTGGTGCGGTTGTCTATCCCTTTATACACTTCGCCAAACGATCCTTTGCCGATCCTCTCCAGCTTAGTGAACAGCTCCTCAGGGTCCACCCTAGAGTGCTAAATCAGAAGGGAGAGAAAAAAAATCTGTAAGTCACAGAGCAGCCTGCAGTGTCATCCATACCCAGACAACATCATTTTCATCTCAAATCCCTCTCTCTGCATCTACTCTGTTGTTTAATCTACCTGAACTTCATATACCCTGAACAGTCTCCACATGCTGAAAAACTTAGCACAGAGCATACCCAAGATGTGAAGAACTGAAGAAATCTTTTACACTGGCTTTCTGCTCCTACAGACCTTGGTGGAGGAGAAAGGGGAGAGATAGTGGGAAGGAGGATGTCAACAAGAATCCCTAAAGAAAGGTTCAGTTCTTTTAGGACAGGATGGATTTGATCTGGAGCACAATTGCAGGCACCAAACTAATGCCAAAGCAGCTTGATTAGCAAGCACTTGTTCACACTTAAAACAGAAAGGCAGGCAAAGTGTCCCCAAATCAGCTATCTTTTAAACAGTAGAGTGAGCAAAGAAGAGGTCACCATGTGTTTGCAGGGTTGTTTCCGCAGTCTCTTCTTCTGCCTGCAAACATTTTACAGTGTGGTACATTTGTTCTTTTCCCTACTTGTTCGGAGAGTGAAATACTCCGGTAACATAAACACCGATCCGTGTTTACTGTCTGCTCTTCTGCAGCCTGATTTCCAGGCTGCATCCAGCCCAGTGCTCCTCAGGTGTTTGCACATGGAGCCGCCCATCTTTCAGGTCAGCAGCAAGAAGCCCAGATACCTGACTACCCCAGAGGAGACAGAAGAGCTGAATGGACACTCCATCTACAGACTTGCTCTTCTGGAACATCTTCTCTGACTGGCACAGTCAGATGCAAAAGTAAGTAACAATACTCTCATTAGATAAACACACCGACTGGGAAGCTATTAACATGGTGATCATCTGAGAGATATTGGCTTTCTAACAGCAATCGGGCTTCAAAATTAACATTAAGAGGAATGTGGAAGAGAAAGAAGCAGCCAGAATCCTTTTCTGATGCCATTTCATTCTGCCCAGCTGCAGGCCCACCAGTCTTGTTCTGCTTCACGCTATTAAAAGGCTTTTCGTGATTAGATTTTCTGCCTTTCTTAAAAAATAGTTTAAAAAAAATCTGGAAAATGTGGTCTGATCTAGAGGAAGTGGCCAAGCTGTTACAGTGAGTTTTCCACACCCAGAGCTTCTCAGCCTCACCTCAGACACGTCACCCGGAGGGGCCACTCCCTTGCGAGGACCTTGAGCTGAGCAGAGATTTTATCTGAGAACAGGGCTGCAGCATTTTTCCATCTAACAGCAGGTTCTAGCAGCAGGCCATCACTGAGCAGCATTAGGTGCTGCTTAATGATTAAGCCACGCAGTCACTACAGGCTGTTTGCCTTTGGTGCCCAGCGCACTGCTGTGTGGGGTAAGCCAGGCCGAGGCAAGGACGAGCGTTACACTCGGCTCGCTCAAGAGGATTTCCACGTGCACGCCAATCCGAGATACAGGATAACCAAATATCCCCGTGCATCCATGGCAACACCCAAACAGGCTCTATGTTGCACAAACGTGCTGGAAAGAGACTGAAGGGGAAACGCAGAGATGGAAAGAACTGGAGACATAGGAGGGACCGGAATGGGGGAAGGGAAGGAAGAGGATTTGAACTTGAGAAATGCCAAGAGACAACAAGAGAACGACGACTGTGGCAGAGAACAAGTCTCTGGATGATCCAGATTCACAAAAGGCCAAGAGCAGTTTCCATCTCTGGATCACCTTACAGCAAGGTGCCCCAGGCATTTCTTTGCATAGTGACCCACTGCACTGCAGAAATCCCTACTCACTACACCAGCTACTCCACACATCAGGGAGAAGGCAGAGAAAGAAGATCATCTCCCCGAAGCTCTTAGCTAAGCAAGGAGAGGAAACCACACATTGTGGGCACTGCAGAAGATACTACCAGGTGGCATTTTGGTGGGAGCAATCCTGACTTTCCACGACAAACTAGATAGATAAAATTATGCTAATCCACAGGATGCCAGTTCAGAAGCTCTTGTCTATTAAAACCAGCTCCTGTTTTGAGCTGCCACGCTGTAACTCACCACGGATGAGCAAATGTTCACATCTGTGGGTTTACAACCCTTAGCACTCAATCAGGCAGCAGAAGAGATCCAATCATGCCAGGAATATGCCAGCTATGCAAGTGCACAGCTCTATCAGAAGAGCAGGAGCACACTGCCATGCTCAGGGGTATTAACATGGGGAAGGGCAGGGGAAGAAAATAACGTGGTCGGTGCAGCCCAATTCTCCTCCACTCCAATAAATTTGCACCTGCTGAACAGTGCACTGAGGAGTGTAAAAAGCAGAATCTGCCTCTTTTCTGAATACCAAGTGATCTCAGTGCCAGTCTTATTGTCAAAGAACTGCCCTGGCTCCAAATCCACCTTTTAGAGTTGCACAGCCACAAACAGATTGGACAAACTTTGTTAGGAGAAAGTAATAGACTCAGATGAAGTGCTTCACACCTGCATAAGTGAGCTTGCCAGCCTAAAGAAACTCATTAGCACCTGGCAGCTCTGCAAGAACTTACCAGCCTGAGACCTTTCCATTTCCTTCCATATTAACAGATCTCACAAATGCAAAATGGAACTCCAGGCCACAGCTGACCTGCTGCTGCCCCCTGTCCTACTACAACTCAAAAAGCCTTTAAGGATGTTCCCCTCATCGTACCTTTTTGCTTGACTGACTGACAATTACACAGCAGTTCTGGAGCAAAAGGCCTCATGCTCTTTCTCCCCTTCGAGAGCAGTCTGGCGGTAGGGATGGCTCAGAGTCAGGCATGAAAAAGTTTTAGTGGGAGAGCACAAAAAAACCCCAGTATTTTGGTTGTACTTTCACAATATGAGGAGGGAGATGACAATCTGCATCAGGAGATGACTCCCCTCCTGCATCTAACCTCACAGCAGCAGACCAGCAGAGAAGGATGCTCTCTCACGACAGGTGTTTGCCACCATGACTGATGATGCCATGTTTCGAAACGGAGCAACTCACCGCAGACATGAGGAATTAGGAATCGCAGTGTGTTACGAGCCAAGCCTGGCAGCGACACCAGCCGCTTTATGGGGAGAGAGCAGGCTTGGCAGCTTGACTACCTCCAGCTGCAGAGACAGGCAGTGACGTGACACCCTCAAGCTTTGGGAAGAGGCTGAAGAAGGCAAAGCACCAACCCTCATTTCAAAGCTACTACTTGGAAAGATAAGCTATGTGTTGGGAATAGAAACAAATGCCCTTTGAACCACCTCAAGATCTTCTCTCTGGGTTGTTTCTGGCTTTGTTCCAGCTTGCTCTTAGAAGAGTTGCATTCAGCGTTGTGAGCAAGAGTCACACCTGCATCTGCAGCATAAAACACCAAGAGGTGCTTATACTGACTTGTTTCTTAGTCTGGAGCAGGTCAGGATCATAGTCACTGTTCTGTATGGTAGAAGTCTGGTATAGAAAAAGGATGTCAAGTTTGTCTGGGCCACATTACTTTCAGAATGGCAGCTGACTTGGAGTTTGGCATTCTCCAAAGATATTTATGAAACTGCAACAGCGTTTAGTGTTACTTCTGACTACAGAACTTCCCAGCCAGCCAAACAAATCGACATCATTTTCCTCTGCCACACACAGCTGAAGGAGGAAGTTGGTTTTAATGGACTTCAGCTACTGACCTCCTTTTCTTTGTTCCCCTCCTCTCCTTCCCAGCTTCCCATCCAGCACTTCTCCAGGTTGCATCCTACATACTAAGCTTTGGGTCACTGGGATATCTGCAGCAGCGCTACATTCTCTTTGGAGAAAATCAGCTTTGTACCTGGAAACATTTGAAAGCTTCCCTGTCCATACGAAATTAGTACACAACTCTTTTCAATGGCTGAACCTAAAACAGTTTTGAACTTCTAGAGCATAGCTAAGGAGGTAAGTTCTGTAGTGAGCAACACTTTGAAATACAAACATATTTGTATACATTTGTCTGAGACTGTGAAATTGCTTCACAGATAGTATTCTTTTGCTTCAAGACAGTGAAACATTACTGAGTCAGAGAACCTGACAGACTTTCCCTAGGTCACATAATAAACAGCAAAACTGGAATCAGAGCTCAGCTAACAGCTTTAAATACTGCAAAGCAAATACATCTTCTAGTGGACAGAGCTCTCAACAAAGACTGCAGGCCCACTGTGCTGTATATACCCTGCAAAGGGCAGTCAAAATAAGAAGGCATAAACAACCTAGGCAAGGAAATGGAACCACAAAGGTAGGGCAAATTGGTGATTTGCCCAAGGTAATCCAGCATGTCAGCAGAGCTGGGAATCCAAGCTAAGGCAAGTCTCTGACATCCCAATCTAAGTCCTACAATCTCTTGACTTTCTCAGTATCTCCCCACTATTCTCTAAATTTAGGTGAGCAGAACTTCAGCACAATTCCTATTGCCCTCCAGCAAGCCTCAGCTGCACAGATTACAAGGTCTCATCCAGGAGATCCAAGAAGTGGACAACACAGACTGCTTTCCTAATCTAGGACTAGATGAAGAGTCATGGTATGATAGAATCTGAGCATGCATGATATTTATATAATAATTTAAGAAGTAAGAGCCCTGGAACTCTGATGATAAGCTTATCATCAGATAATGCTGTGTATAAAAAGCTCATTGCAACTAAACTGACAGCTCGATGGTATTTACATAAATCCATCCACAAACAATTTCTCTAACTCCCTACTACTCTGTTCACAACTACCTTCCTTGGTTTTATCAGCTTCTTTCAGGTCTACTCTCCTACATACTTACCTACAAGCTTAAGAGGAACCTTCTCTGTAGCTACTGAACTGAGCCCCTTCAAAATTTTCCAGTCCTAATGAGACAGTGTCCTCTCCTATTCCTTTCATTTCTCTCCCTGTATTATGACTCATTCAGGCTCTATATTTGCACTGAATTCCATAACTGTTTGGGGAAATAATTTATGTGAAAGACAGCTTGCAAACCAAGATGCATTGCAAATCAATTTCATACTGAAAAGGCTTGGAGAAAGCATCATCTCAAACCACTAAAGCTTTTATTGTTTAATTCTACAACTAGGAACAGAACAGAAAAATGCCAAAATTCTCATAAAACATGGTTTTAAAAGATCTATATTCAGTATTGACATCTGCCAATAATCAAACGTACTCCACAACCAATTTCAGAAGAAACAAGATTCAAGCCAATACTATTAATGTGGTTTAGCTCTGAGTCCCAAGTCATGACATCATCCTTCCATGTCCTCTCAGGAGGACGTCCTCACAACAACAGGAGTTAACCACATCCACTAGGACTGACATCTCTCTCAGAAGAGATATATGCTCAGTACCAAGTTTTGCTGCCCCTCGTGTATTAAGGTTACAGGCAATATTTTTCCCAGGTTACTATTGTGAATGCTTCTAATACAACCCATCTGCCTCAGTCTGTAAATGTAGCTTTTCTGATCCCATTTCTGGCCTCTCTCTCCTAAAAGAAAAGTACTCAGAGAGACAGTAATTCCTCTCCCCCTGAAAACAGGAAAGTTACCCTCAGAGAGGGGCACTGCACTGGGACAAGAATCCCCCCTCTACACAGAGAATCAATTAGCTAACAGGAGAAACGACACATGTGCGAGGGAGAGAAATAGCAGCAAAAAGTTATTTGCTGCGAGAATCATGCTTGCTCTTGATGCAAGAGTTCAAAACAAACCTTTAACCCTCACTTACCTGGCTGGCAAATTCCCTCAAGTGAGCCATGCCTACAGGATGGCCAGACATCCGCTTCTGCGAAATCAGGGAGCCTGGGTTGCCGTAGCACAGCGGGAAGGCAGTGCTTTCTCATCCACTGGTCAGCTGTGACAAGCAAGAACACAACAGCTGTAACTCGAGGTTCCCAGCATCTGGCTTATTCCCCCCAGAAACTGCCTTCATCTACTTCTCCTCAGCCTGCAGTTTTCCTCGCACTCCGTCGACCCGTTCAAAGTGTGCCAGCCCCTCCTCGCATCAGTGAACCCCACCTCACGGTTTTTCTCCAGGTGGGACTTCCAGACGGACCAAGGAACCTCGCTTTAACGACAGACGCTGTCACAGCCTCAAGCCCTCTCTTCCCTGCCGTTACCCAACCACAGCTCCCAGGCCATCTCCCCAGCAGAGTCCGCCTGACCGCCCCGCTGTCACCCCTTCCCTCCTCAGGCCCCCCGGTAATCCTCTCAACGCCCGCCTCTCTGAGGGTACCCCAGTACATCCATTTGCCAAGACGAGCTGCCCAGCACGCCTTCTCTCCACCTCAGGGTGCCCCACCACCCCCCTTCATCCTGAAGCACCCCCCCAGGGCAGTAACCCCTGCCACAGGGCAGCCCTCTGTCCCAGCCACCCAAGCACCCCGACGCAGCCCGGCCCCGCACGGCGCCCCGGGCCACCCAACGCAGCCCCCCTCGGGGGACCCCCACCCCAGTGGCCCCAGCAGGGCATCCCCAGCCGCCTCGGGGGACCCCCACCCCAGTGACTCCAGCACAGCACTACCCCAAGAAAGCCCCCTCGGAGACCTCCAGCCCAACAAGCCCCCTTGACAACCCCCACTCCAGTGGCCCCAGCACGGCATCCCCAGCCCCCTCGAGGGACCCCCACCCCAGTGGACCCAGCATGGCACCTCCAAATCAACACATTCCCCTCGGGGCCCCCCACCCCAGTGCAGTGGCCCCAGCACGGCACCACCCCAAGAGAGCCCCCTCGGGGACCTCCAGCCCCACAAGTCCCCTCGAGGACCCCCACCCCAGGGTCTTCAGCACGGCACTCCCGCGCCCCGGTCCCCTCGGGGACCCCCACCCCAGGGTCCCCAGCACGGCACTCCCGCGCCCCGGCCCCCTCGAGGACCCCCACCCTAGGGTCCCCAGCACGGCACTCCCGCGCCCCGGCCCCCTCAAGGACCCCCACCCCAGGGTCCCCAGCACGGCACCCCCGCGCCCCGGTCCCCTCGGGGACCCCCACCCCAGGGTCCCCAGCACGGCACCCCGTGCCCCGGTCCCCTCGGGGACCCCCACCCTAGGGTCCCCAGCACGGCACCCCCGCGCCCCGGTCCCCTCGGGGACCCCCACCTCAGGGTCCCCAGCACGGCACCCCCGCGCCCCGGCCCCCTCGGGGACCCCCACCGCAGTGTTCCCATCGCTCTCCCGAGCGCGGCCCCCCTGGCAGCCCCCCGCCCCGGCGCGGCCCCAGGCCCCCGCCGCACCTACCCGGGCAGCCCACCGCCCCTACGGCCAACGGCCCCCGCGCGGCGCGCGCCCCCGCCGCCGCGGCGCCATGCCGCGGGGCTGCCCTGGGACACGGAGCTCGGCAGCGGGAGCACCGGGGGAATGGAGGGGAGAGCAGGGCAGAGCCGGGCGCAGGAGCGCGGCGCGGCGGGGCAGGCGAGGGCGGGGAGGCGGCCGTGCCGCGCTGCCTCCTGGGAGGCGTAGTTCTCGCGCGGCCGCCCGCCGGCGCCGAGGCCCCGCCCCGGACTACACGTCCCGGCAGGCCACGGGCGGGGGTGCGGCGGCAGGGGGGAGGAGAGCGAGGGCGTGAGCGCGAGGCCTTCTGGGAGAGAGAGTCCTGCGGCGGGGCGGGCACGGGCACGCGCGCAGGGCCGGGGACTACCGATCCCGGTGGCCCCCGCGGCGAGGTGGGCGGGGCTTCCGGCGGCGCCGGGGCAGGCGCGGGCGGGGTGGGGGGAGAGAGGGGGGTGCAGCGTCCCCGCTGCCTGTGTGAGGAGGGGCGCCGCGGCCGGGGCAGGCGCGGGGTGGGGGGATGAAAAGAGTTTTTTTCACTCAACAGCGCTTTCTTTATTTTATTTTATTTTATTTTATTTTATTTTATTTTATTTTATTTTATTTTATTTTATTTTATTTTATTTCACATTTAATATCGGGCTGATTAACGTCCTGCCTGAAGAAACCCAGCTCTGTTCAGGCTTTCGGCCTTGTCATCCTCACAGTGGGGATGCTCGTCATCAGCGCCGCTTTCCTGACAAGTCCGAAGGGAGCGCAGTTGAAATTCAGATTAAATTCTAAGAAACCAGAAGGAAGGGAGGAATACTTCCTAAGGAAGCAAAGCAGCCTGTCAGGCTGCTGTCACCCTTTCCGTTGCCAGTCACCTTTAAAACTGGCCCTGAAGTTTTTTCCCACTTACGGGGCACAGATTTCTACCCCTGTCACGGCTGCCCATGCACACAGCTTTTTTCAGAAGTTATTTCTTCTGAGGATTAATTTGTGCTGTTTTGTAAGAAGCCATAGGAAGGAATACACGGAGGAGTCAAAGCTTTCTTTGATCTGAAATACCTAAAAGAAAGAAAATCAAATGAAGGAAAATGTGGTTCTGCTCTGGTTCTGCTGCGGCAAGGATAAGAGGGGAGAAACTTTCTGCACATGTTTTTGCACGCACATAAACACACACATGCACATCACCCATGTGGTAGGGTAAGCTACGAGTCCCCAAGTGTGTGACTCAGGTGGTGGTTCACCCCGATGGCCTGGTTCTTTCTCTTACCTCATGGAGACTCGTGAATTTATCCATACAGTTTCATTCTTGGCAAGGTGGCAAACGCCTCACAGAAATATTTATTATGTTAAAGAAGTACGGCAAGTCTGAACAGAGCCATAAAACTCTCACTAACATCACCCAGGGACCTTAGGCTAGCTCAGTGTTGTCCAGTACAGGAGCATGGTAATAGTGACACTGAAGTGCAGGGAGGAGCAGCAAGTAACTTGATTTGTAGGCCTGATTAGAGTAAATTTTTAATGAGGGTACACTTGAGTGCCTATCTTAAACTGCAAAAGCTGGCCAGCAGTTTTCGAGCAGGACCGCAAGCACGTTCAGGTGTAGGTTGGTGTAACTGGACTTCCCATTTGGGACCAGTGGTATACTTAGATGAGCAGGATAGCTGCAGTGAGAACAGGGGTCCAGTTGCCATCTGGAAAAAGCCATTTTACAGGTCAATAGCTAATCAGTCTGCTTTCAACAAGCCCCGTAGGGAGAGAGATCACTGCTTCATTGCGAGACAGTTATTTCTGTAACTTTCTTGTATGAGGACGAGACTGTTAATGTACTCAACACCACACAGCAGCAAAGTGCTGTCTGGGGAAGCAGGCTTCTTTAACTTCTCTGCGGCCATCAATGGCATATTTGTGTCCATCACCACCTCCATTTGGTTTTAAGCAATGTATCAGCTGGAGCAGAAGTAAAATAAACATTTCCTCTTCCATTAATTTCCCGCTTTTTAGTTAATGCAGTATTCCTGGGAACCTTGCTCATATATTTTTTAACATTTGCAATGGTGATTACAGAACAATCATACTGTGAGTTATATATATAGTGTTGCTTTAGCACCCAAAGAGCTATTGGTGCTTAAAGGGACTCTGGGATAACACTATGTTTTTTTTTTTGCTCCTCCAGCAGCCTTGCCAGTGCAAAAGTGAGCAGGCAGCTCCTTCTGGCTTCATCACAGGTAGTATGGAGGATTACCTTGCTCCCAAAGCAGTAAGTCATGAAAGTAATGTTTGTCCTCTGTGTGTTGTATGACCATGCATGCTTGGTTGCCGTGGGAAATAAGGCTAAAAAGTAGAGGCTTCTGTTTGTGGTGTTGAGTTTTCTTCTCACTGCAGAGAGGAAATAACTTCTAAAGATTATTATTTTTTAAAGGGAAAGGCAGATCTTGTTAGCTTTTTTTTTTCTTTCCTTTTCTGCACTCCTAAAAGCAGAAGGGTACATATGGTGGAATAAAGAGAAACTAGATTAAAAGCTGAAGGGTCAGTACAGTGAGTGTTTTCTCTTCCAGACACATTTCCTTATTTCAGAATGACACTTGAAGCTTTTAGCTATAGATCAGCTTCTGCCCAAAGCAGGGTTTCAAAGGATAATGTTTTGCCCAATTCAGAGCCGTGAGACTGACACCTGAACGCATGCATCTTGGTCATGATGCTCATTTGTTTCTAGTATATGCTTCAGTTTTTCTCCATCTTAGGCTACTGGTGCTACCTAAGGGTAGGTAGGAGAACTTAACTACCCTGTACAAAGTGCTCATTAAATTGTTTAACATACTCTCTATTAGAAGAAATGCACGCACTAACAGAGAAACCTTGAATGAGGACACTCTACTGTGTTTATGTGAAGTTCAGAGACAAGTGTAAACAGTAGTTACAAAAAGCTTTTTGACTGATGGGTTCTTAAATGTTCTATTAAGGCAACACAGTTTTTATTTTTCAGTAGGAGGTATCAGACTGGATCACAAGGGGTCCTATAGCCTGCTGTCCTGATGCTCTGTGCCCTTCACCGGGTGCTTCTGAGAACAAGAAACTTCAGTGAGACATCTCAAAGAGACAGGCACAGTACCCTGCTTAAAGGTAAAAATGCTGTAGTTGCATTAATATATCTCTGCCTGTTGCATAGCTACTTGGGTCAGGTGGAGAGGGGGTTAAAAAAAATAAGTGTAATGAGACATCTTAAAGAGGGTCAACCTGGAAGTTGAATCAACTGACAAAAGCAAAGCATGTTGGTGAGGAAACTCTCTGCAGTCGTGCCTTGATTTGGAATTAGGTTGTGGCCAAACCAAATTGTGCAGAAAGGACCTCAGGAACTAATGCCCTACAGCTTAACTACTTCAGCTTATGAAAGTCTTTCTAGAAAGTGTCTGTTGGTGGCTGGTTCAAGCATCAATAGTTTTATTTTTTAATATGAATTACTCAAAACCCCCAGAGATGACCCACCCGGATTTAACTCAGTACTTCTTGAGAAAGCTGTTGAAATACAGATGTCCGAGGTACAGTGCAGGTAGCCCTCAAATACCTGAGCAGAGTGGTACAGCATGGCTGCTTGTGAGATGTGCTCGCTCCCCGAGGAAGGGTGGTTGCTAGTCTGTTTGAGATAGACAAGCCTGGCGCTGTTATCCAAGTCCTGGGGCTAGCTCAGCCTGCACTAACTCTGGCTTTTCCACACTGTTTTCCCATTAACAGACTGAACACGGATGCAGTGGGCCTGGAGAGATGTTCAAGTCTCCTTTGCCAGACAAACTACTGTCTGGGAGGTTTTTATGGTTCTCTGGGATAGTAGATGGGTTTTTGGAAGCACATCCAGCTTGCTTTTTGTTGCTGCCACCAGGTGGCAACAGTGTATTGCAGCCCCATCCTGCTCGCAAGAAAGCAGCAAATAGAAGCTCTCCTCCTCTGCCAAAATCTGATTACTCTGTTGCTGTTATTTAAAATATTTTCTTTTCTGTTCGAGTCACTGGGTCTGCCTCCCTCAGCCCTTCATGCTAAGGTGTGGAGCAGTGGTCAAACCGGCAACTGAGTACCCTGCGCTATTCCGCTTCATAGTGCCCAAGTCTCTTCCTGCTCGCACAGGAGAACGGCGTGGCTGCGTGGGGAGCAGGGGAAGGCAGCGGTCAGTGGTTAGATCACTAGTCTGTGTCTCTGAGGTTTCTTGCTCTACCCAATTTGCTGTGTGGCCCAGGCCAAGTCTGGCTCAGTTTCCTGTGTCTATGCTGGGGACAATAATAGCAGAGAGTGAAGGGTGTTTCACCGCAGATGACAGTGACAGTGCACACAGATGGAAACAGCTGCTAAGTGACAGGATTGCATGGTTAGATTGGGCTGGTTATCTTGGCTCATTCTGTACTGTTCTGTCTTCTCTCTGTAGATAAAGCTCTGCTGTTGGTATCTCTGATCTGTAAAAGGGCAGCAGGTTTGGCTGTTGCCTTCCCTGCTTGTGACTTGGTGAGTTCCTTGAACTGATGCCTGTCTTCTACTTTCTTTCAGCCTGCAACAAGCTCTGTCTGCTGCTCCATGAGCAACTAGTGTCTTTAGCCTTCTCAAAGATGAAGATATTTCATTGATAGGACATGCAGGGGAGCATGTAATTTGAAGTGATGTGACCCCGGTTTCATTGACTATAGTGCAAGAGAGAACCTCACTGCAAGCAACAGCTGGGCTCCAGCTCTCTGTACTCTTGTTCAAAGGGATGTTTTTGGGGGGAAGGAAAAAGGAGGGGACATAGCTAGCATGAGCAATGTAAGCTGTGGCATGGCCTTATCCCCTCAGCCTTATGCTAGGCATATGGAACATCACTTGCAGCAGCAGCTTAGGTACTGTGAGCCTGGAGAGCCCCCAATGCCACTAGTATTTTCCAGTCGTATACACACATGTGGAACACAGCAGTTAGCCTTGAAGGGAGTACTAGCTGTTAGTAGGCTTCCTGAAGGTAGAGCTACTTAGCAGGATAGCATGGGTTAAAACCTTACTATAAAAAGTACAACAGAATAACTCTCTGAATGCTGCAGTGTTCATGCAGAGCAGCTATTTCTAGCTCCATTAGCATGCTGAGAAGCTGAAGTTGTTTTTTGCATTGTACTTCTGGAAATTAGTGATGCGGAAAAGTACTATCATTGCATTACTCAGTTAAGCAGTAAAACCACAGAAGAGCATGAAAGTTTCTTGCCAGGAAGATAAAACCTTTTGAGCTTCTCATCCTCCCAGTGTATGTTCTTGTTTCCAGACCAAAGTGAAGCTTTCAAGCTTTAGGAAAGACTGTCCTTGCACAAAGGCAAGCAAGAGTTGGACTTCGCCAGCAGTTTTCTTCCTCACCATGGTTTATGGTTTGTATCTGAACTTGGCCCCTGAGTTTCTGTATAGTAGATGCTGGTCAAGCTCATGGTGAAAACAATCTGCCTAAAGATGCAGACTGAGTAGACAATTTAAAATGGGGATGTTCACCCCTCATCATCTTTTTCTTTGATGAAGGTATTTAACAGCAACAGTAAGTGTCCTACCTGAATTCAGTAAAAGACTGTAGTAGCAGACTGAAATTCAGGGCTTTTAAATCTGAAGCTTGCTTTTTGCTCCTTTCTTTGATGTGAGGCCTCAGGGCTGATTATGCCTGTTGATGGCTGGGGTGCACCTGCCTAAACAAAGACTAAAGTGACTGCTTTGTTTTGGCAGAAATGGGTTGTTCCAGGCCTTAAGCATTGCTCCTTGTAGAAGATGAAAGGAGGAATTCAAAGAGGAACCTGTGCCCTTAGAAGATAGGTGAAACTAAGCTACTACTAAAGAAATGTACTTGCTCCTAGGATAGCTCTTCTTGAAATCTCTGCTCACAGGGTGATTGCAGCAGGCTGTTAAAGCTGAAATGCTCTCATTCCTGCTTGCAGACTGTATCACTGCAAATCTTGCAGTACTGACCGCCTGAAGTTTTCTGTCCCTGCTGATGTCATGAATCTGAAGGCTATCTTGACTGTGCAGCGAAGAAAAGGCCCTTTATCACAAATGTGCTGGCAAAGTGGATAGCTGGTGTAACACCTGCAGCTGTGGAGCTAAGGCTCTTTCGCTGGGCATCTGCTGTCAGTGCCTGAGTCCTGACTTCTCACACTAACTAATCCTTTAATTAAACTAGAGTCCTTCCAAGCCAAGAGTGTGGAGTAGTTGCTCCTCCAAACCATGCTTCTCTTCCTGCATAGTGGTAGAAGCCAGTCTAAGCTCATGAAGCAGAATCCCAGGCTCTTGCAGACTTCTGTTCTCTGCTGAGGCAGGACTGGGCATGGCTAATGTCATTTTGGAGACTTTGTCTTTCCAGCTAGTCTCCTTTGACTGCTCTGGAAGTGGTATGGAGCTGGGTGGGTTATTCTAGAATGGATGCCTGCTTAAATAGGCTTCTGAGTGAATGATGGGAGTGAATGACAAAGTTGAGATATATTAGATAGAATCATAGAATTGGTAAAGTTGGAAGGGACCTCTGGAGATCATCTAGTCCAACCCTCAAGCAAGTGGCCCATACAGGGATCGAATCCGTGACCTTGGCATTACTAGCACCACACTCTAACCAACTGAGCTAAACCTAACCCCAAATTCATAGATGAAAACCTCTTCTTTTTGGAAGCAAAGCAGCTTTGAATATGTTTTGCCTGTCTGCGCAGGCCAGTCTGCTGCCTTTCTCACCCATGTCCAAACCAGGAACAGGGTGCTCAGCAATAATTCTCCTAAAACCATAATATACTTGTATCTGCTTAAGTTGTCTTCACAAAGATGTCCACAGTCAAACTGACATCCTAACTCTTCTGAGATGCTTCTGACTGCTTTCCTCTCTGAAGCTTCCACTAAGTCTTTCTGAAACTTTTACTATCAAAGCTGACTTGCCTCGAGAACAGCTCCAATGCCTAGGAGCCAATTGGAGACTCCCTGGAGAGGAAAATCCTTCTCATTTGTGTGTTGAGAGCCACAGTTTCTCCAGTGGAATAACTCATTCTAGTGCTTATCCCAGTGTCCAAGTTCAATATGCAGGGTGTTGTGGGAGAATAGCCTTTCTCTCCTCAAGGGACTTGACAGCTGTTCCTCCTCTTGCCAACAGTGAATCTTTTTTCTTGGCATGTTTTTCATGCCACTAAACTAAAATGTAACACTGAATAAAACCTATCCCTAGGACATATATACTCCTGAGAACAGAACTCCTATGCTGTATCTCCAAGATCCCTTGTAAAGGGGAAAACTAACAACCTATGTTTTATTAAGCAGTCTCCTGTCTGCTCAGTGCATCTTGCTGTTTAAAAATATGCTTGGAAATATATGAGTGAACTGACTGAGAACATAGTTGCTTGAATTAGGATTTTGAAAAGATTTTGCTGTCCTCTTGGAAAACAAGAATGTGCAAAATTACCTGCTCATTTATGTCTCTTTCTTAAGAGAGGCTTAATGCTAGCATCAAACTTCTGGTTTTCAGTAAATACTTCCTTGGCCTCTGCTAACTGGACCAAAGCTACCATTAACTGCTCTGTTTTATCACATGAATTTCTGCAAGGTTGAGGGATAACTTGTTTAAATTATGTGAGACTTAATCAGTCTCTCAAACTGCAGTGGCCTGTTCTGCTGGCTTCCTCTAGAACTGGAGTTCTCCTTAAATCCCAAAGACTGTATTTCTCCTGGCAAAATGTTGTATATATGTTAGCACCAGCAACAAATTTTGTACTGTACTGGTTTCTCTCAAGAGAATGTGGGCTATGGTTGCCAGGAAATGAGAAATCAGATCTTGAATGTAAATACATTTTGGAAGAAGCAAAAGAAACAGGGCATAGGCCTTGTGCAGGCTTGTGTGAAGTTGATTTTGCCCTGCTATCTCAATAGCATCATTATCTAATTTTTCTCTTAAATCAAGAAGCCGTCTCTGTTAAATGACTCATTTCATACACTCACTGTACTCTGCAACTTCTGTTGAAGGGATACCTCTGTCCCTTAAACCACAAATGCTCAGCGGGAAGCCTACAACACTGTATGTTGTCAGTCTGTCTTGCTTATGGAGGCCCACCGGAGGAAATGTGCTTAACTGCTCCAGATGTCTTGGTTGTAGTGGTAAGTCATGGCAGCTGGTAGCACTCACAGCCTGGGAGGGTTTCTCATGTTGCTTGCTCCTCTCTGATGCAGCTGCTATTAAATGTGTGATATGATCAGGTATGTGGTTTTTCTTCCCCCCCTCCCCTCCCATCTTTACCATACGGAATAATGTTAAGCAACACTGGCTTGCTCTGTTAGAACAGTAAATCATTCACTCAAAATCGTTGTGGCATCTTGCATGTGAAACTCTGTGCACTTCAGCTGAGACTAGTCACTTGCGTGAGGTAGATACCTCTCTTCCGCGGAACTGTAGCTTTACGTATTTCTGCTTCATTTACTGAAAACGTTTCCCCTAGTTCTAGTTTCACTTATCAGCCTCCTACTTGCTGCGGAGTGACTTCAAATTTAAGCTGACTCGAACGTTGCTCGTGTCTGCCCCACACGAGCTATGGGCCTCTGTACTCTCATTGCCAGTTCACTTGTACTTTCCCTACCTGAAATTTCTGGAATTTAGACAGTAAACTTTTAGTGCAAGTTTCTGTATTCAGAAGAACTTCGGTTAGACTGTTAGCATAACTAAGTAAATCTTTTAAGTCCTTTCTCTGCTCTAAAACAAAAGTATTAAAGTTGCGAACATCTGTTGAAATTCTGAAGTGATGTAAAGCACAATGCAATGATATGTGAGTGTTAGGGTAGGTGTCTTGGCAAAATACAAGGAACCAGCATTGCTTGTGCTGAGGTTGTCCTTCAGGTTTTCTTGTGAAGAGGGATTCTCCTTGTCCTGTATGTATTAGATTTATTTTTCCTTTCTTTTCTTGTTTTTTACCTCCTCTCTGTCTCCTCATAATCAAATTACAAATTGAACTAGCTTAAGAAAGTTTTAAAAAGAAGCTTTAAGAAAAACTTCTCTGAACTTCATCCTCAGAAAAGGCTTTTGCTCTTAAAAAGCTGCTTATTCATTTTAACAGCTGACACGCTTCAGTAGCTAGAGAGAATACTTGTGCTGAATGAAACTTGTTCTATTTTTTTTTTTTTTGTAACAGGTGTTTTTCTGTATTCTAAAAAAATTTCTCCAACTTCATTTCTGGTAGTTTTGTTTAACACAAAAAGACATTTTTTTTTATCTTCAACTGCATCTGGATCAATGTTTGAACGTGGTGCACTAGCAACATGAGAGTACAAATAACCTACGTGGTTGAAAATGACATTTTTAACATCCTGAACACATACTCAGATTTTTAATTTGTGTAAGCTGTAGAATTGCTTAAATGCACATCACTATTATTCGTTTATAGCCAGGATAGAAAATGTAGCATTGAGCTGTGCTCAGCTGCAAATAAACGTTTCTTAAAGCCTGCCCGTCACTGAGACTCACCCTCTCTTCGAAACAAATAGAAACCAGATTAAAATCAGTGACCTCAAACAAAGTTTCCTGCTTGCTGATTTTCAAATGTGATTAAAATTGACTTGAATCACTTTGACTTAAATGGCTGCACTCTGATCATCGTTGGCAATGGCTTTTAACATCTGGCTAGATGGTTGTTGTCATGCCAACAGCATGCCAGAATCAGATAACTGCAGGAGGCCAGCAAGCTGAGGAAAGAGCAGAGCACTAAGAGCTTCCTGGCTCTTGTTGAAGGGAAGGTGCGAGACCTACAGCTGGTCTTCCCCGAGAGCCTGAAAAGGAAATTCAGCGGGGCTGCAGGGCCCAGAAGAGGGTGAAGGAGATGGTGGATATCTTCAGAAATATGCTAAAGCTTTCCTTCTTCCCTGAGTGGAAATGGCGTATACAAACTTCATCCCAAACACTGAGAGTAGCCGCTGCTCTCAGCTGCTTTTCCAAGTCAGGGAAACACTCTAGTCCAAAGGGTTGCAACTCTGAGGAGTAAGGAAGATGATTGAATTCAAAGTCAAGGAGCCAAGAAATATAACTTTACCTTGCTTTGCACACTTATTTGATCAAGCTCATGTTTCTGCCCAGAAGGAAGAAATTGCTTTTGTCCTGGCTATTGTATGTGCCTGGTTCAGGTATTTCAGTGTCAGGTAACAAAAAATTGCTTTTTTTTTTCCTTTTAATTACAATGTCCTTCATCATAATTCCTGAAAGTTGTCATCTTAAAGGTGCTGGGAAGCATGCTGAGCAATTGCAGCTCTTGTGAAAGGATTTGTTGATGGCCTTCTGTGAGCATTTTTTTGCCTTGTGCAGTGGACTAAGAAGATCCAAATCACTACAGTTATGTTTCTATAGGCAGAAACAAAACTTGGGCTATGCTTTCATGAACCTTTATCTTGATAGTAGCAAAGCTGAAATGGTTCCCTTCTGCGTGTAGGTACTATGGTTATACTAACACAACTACTGCTACAGCTATATTGTAGATGGAAGGTTTATCTCATCCAGATGAAAAATAATGAGTTAGTTCCCTGAACCAGTTCTCCCTGCCAACATATACAAAATTGTAGCAGTGCAACTAGGAGGACCATCTGGAGGTGGGAATGAGCCTCTGGAGGTGAAGGTTGCTTTAACTGACCCGACTACTTCAAGAAACATGGTTTTGCTGTCCCTCTGAGTAAGAGGGTGGCATCTTGCTAGCGAAAAGCAGTCTTGCAGACAACATTTGGCTACATGGAGTCCCACAAAATCTGGGTGCGTCTGATTCATAGAAATGCTTTTCTGGTGTTCAGGATGAACTGTGAGTCTTAATAGCGACATGGCATCATCAGCCACATATGATGTAATCGTGTGCTTGGATTCTGATCTGCGCGGAGCAGAGAGAGTACCTAGCCTCCTTATGCAAAAACTTGAAAAGGCAGCTTTTTTAAAAGCATAGGTACTGCCGTGCCCAGCACTAGATACTACGCCTGAAGAACCTAAGCCCTTTGGAAAATCATTAAGCCCTACTTAATTAAAAGTAGGGTTACACCTGGATATGTAAAGTTTGAGTCTTAAGTTATTTGGGGCATGTTTAGGACCTGAAGAGGTGTCCAGGGCAAGACTCCTGCCTTCTGGTTGTCAGATCCACCAATTCATTTGTATGGGACATGACTCTGTTCCAATGAGTGGATCGAAGCAGTAGCTAAATGTGGCAGAGCTCATAAATGCTGCTAAGCATTTATGATTAATTAATTAATTCAACAGCCTGAATATGAGGAGGAATTTCTTTACTGTGAGAGTGACAGAGCACTGGAACAGGTTGCCCAGAGAGGTTGTGGAGTCTCCTTCTCTGGAGATATTCAAGGCCCGCCTGGATGCAACCCTGTCTAACATGCTCTAGGTGACCCTGCTTGAGCAGGGAGGTTGGACTAGATGATCTCCAGAAGACCCTTCCAACCTTACCCATTCTGTGATTCTGTAAGCCAGGGCCAAAGTGCCTGCACCAGCTTGAGGCTCTTGAGATTTCAGGACTGTTGCAAATAGAAGCACCTGTCTGTCTCCATCTGTCTGGTAGGTATGTACTTAAATCTGAGTGTGAACTGATTCCCGAATCTTGTAGGTGACCAAACACTAGAATAAGGCAAAGGTACATCACCTGTTTCTGTGGCTTAGGGCCTGAAAAGGAAGAAGGCTCTTTGCTGTCTTGGGGATAGTGACTGCATAAGCTTTTCTGCCTTTTCTATTTTAGTGCTGCAGTATATAAATATTTTCTTTGTATTTTGAAAAGAAGCTATGGCTGTTGAACAGCTTAAAACTTATTTCTTCTGTGTGTCAGCCTTATTCCTGGCTTGTGAGATGATCTGTTCAGTAAAATGTGTCATTTTAAAGAAAGCTAGAGGATAGGATAATAACCAAAACAGCTATATCTCTTTGGTTACATTCCTAAGTTGATAAGGCAGGCTCATCAAAGTTCTGGATTTAGTTATGAGCTACTGTTTTATAAAGCACACTTGCTGGCTGGGTTCCTGAGGAACAACAGTTAGTCACCTTTTTCTCGGGAATTGCTTCTAGAGTAAGATTCGGGAATACAGATGGAAATGTTCTACTATTGTACTTGTAGTGCTGCTCATTAATATTAAATTCCTGCTACAATTTCCCCTTCAGTGTGTTTGCACGTCAGTTCTGGAGTTCATAGCATCTGCCTTTGTCAAAACACATGTAGTAACAAGGAGACAGTGTCTACAGACAGTGGTAGTGAACATGGCAGTTGGTTAAGAGGGAAAAATGTTGGATGTTAGTGATAACCTGTGTCAGAAATGTGTATTCGTAAACTTGTCTTAGGGAATAGATTGGTTACTAAACTTGATGCATTTAAATCATAAGATCTGTGTCCTCGTGAAGGAGTGCCATCTAAAGGTAAGTTCACTGTTGGCTCAGGCTCTTTGATCTGGCATATGACACCTGACACCACAAAATCGTCTTCCAGGACAGGTGCTCCAAGGTGATCTCATCATACAAGTAATATAAATAACTATTTCGATTTCAAACGGATTTGAATTGAGCACTTCAGGATTGAGAGGAGCGTTCAAAGAAACTCAGTGTTTTGCTTGGGTCCCGTTAAGCTGCTGCTTCCGTGTATTGTTTTCCTGTTGCAACGAGCTTAATCTTTCTGTTTAAGAATAAGTGTTTCTTCTAACCTCCTTTTTCCTCCCTGTATGGCTTTGCAACCTAAAGCCTGACATGCGTTTTTGATGATAAATGGTAACTTCAGACATGCAGAATTGAACGATTGCTGCAAAAATTAAGCAGGAAGAGGCAGTGCGGGTAGACAGTGTGCTAAAACTGTCTTGGTAATCAACGAGTGTTGGGATGATGCTGAAGAAAGTTCGGGGATGGTTAAATAGAGGGCTTTGGTCTGATTACAATGCCAGTGTTTTTATTATCTTATCTCTAGATGGCTTTTGTAGCAAGCAGGGAGTAGTTGGGTTGTCCCAGATTGTCCAGCTATTAACTGTGCATCTCTTCTGGGTCTCTCTGCTTCTCTGAGTCCTTATTCTGCATGGACCTATGTAATGTTTCTGCTGAAATTGTTGCATGTCGCTGTGAAACAGCTGGGATCAGCACTGGGAGGTGAAACAAAACAATATGTCATTGTATCAGATAGAAATCAGCCTTTATGAACACAAGACTGGAAATGAACTCCCGAGTCACTCAAAGTTATTCTCGTGCTATTGCAAGGAACTCTGTCAGGCAGCCCCTTTATAAGCTTAGTATGCTTAAAATTAGCTAGCTATTTCACCTCTACTATAACATTTTAAAGGCCCTTCCAGAGCCTTTAATTCTCTGATAGTTAAACTCTTTAATATCAAGTCTAAACGTGTTTGTGGACAGCTTATGCTGTTTCTTGCCTTCCCACTGATGCAGTTTCTCCATGGTTTGCTTCCTGTTGATGTATTTATAAAACATAGTCATATCTCTGTGCTGCCTTGGCTTTACTAAATAAATGTGCCAAGTTCTTCTCATCATCTCATGTCAAATAGGCAGGAACTGTGGTGTAGATCCTGTTGTTCCAGCCAGAACATTGTCAGGAGAATAGTAGCTACACTGGCAGCAGTGTTTTGGGGCTATATAAGCTCTTTCTGCACTGTTTCCTGATACTGCCTTGCCACAAGGATTTTTCCAGTGTGGATAAAGCCTCTAAATGCTGTAGCCTCAAAATGATGTAGCCTAAACAACCTACGAAAAAAAAAAAGAACTCATTATACTGCTAGCTCCTTGGACTGTAACACCCTGTTCTTCTGTGGTCAGCTAAACACTATGTACTGTGGTTTCATCTACTGCACTTTTGGTGGTATCTTAGTGCAAAGATAAATAATAGAAGTAGACTACCATGCCCTGTTTTTTGATACAGAGTCTGACTTGTTATGCATAGCCTTCAAGTTTTTAGTTTTTGTATATTTGACACATGCTGCATGGTAGAAGTTGAGGGGGGTGCCGGATGCCGTGACAGTCGGGTATGGAACGTGTGGGATGTGTTTGGCACCCAGGGAGAACTGGAAGGCACAGTGGCGCTAACACATTTTGCCTGAATTCTGGCAAAAACTATCATTAGTTAAGCAATGCTGATATTTAAGCATGCATCTTTGTTTCTGGCTACTGTTTCAAACCATCAGCTGCCGCAGGAAGCTAAGCCATATTTTTAATGATTTTGCAGCTGTCAGAATTATGAAGGCAAAAGCATGACTTTCCAAGAGACCGTAGGCTACATTTGTGCAAAAAAGAGTAGATTAGGGATGGCTAAGTAGCACAGAATCTCTGGAGTCTTGATGGGAGCCTCCAAGGGCTGGATGTCTGTCTTAGTGACTATATTTAAGTCTGAGGAAGGCTAGTGGATAACAACAAATTTCTGAGAGAATTGTTGAGCAAATATTTCTGGTGCTGAAGATGCACCATCAGCTCCATTGCCAACTTAACATGATTACGTCAAGCTGCTGTGACTTCTGCTGGCTACATGTGTGTCTAACCCTTCTCCTTTCCAAGAAGAAGCTATCATAGAATGAGGATGTGCATCTGAAGGGAGACTACACTTTACTGAAGCCCCCTCCCCAAAAGAGAAAAGCACCCCCTGAGTAATCCAGTGAATCCAGTTCTTTTTATTCCTCAGTTTTGAGACCAGCAGTGATTGTGTTCGCTTTTTTTTTGGTACTCAGCGCCTTGGAGAGGTGCACTTGCCTCAGTCTTTTCTCAAAGGTAACAAGGGATGGTGATGGTAACAGTTGCTTTTGACCTGCTTTTGTAAAGGCTGTATTTTGAACAAGCCATGTGCCCAGTTAGTTATCTACAATTCCTTGTTTTGGGGGAACAACTCATGGTTGGGGGTGGCGGAATCTTTTTTTCTGCAGGATGCTTCTGTTTCTAAAACTTCTTTTGTTTCAAATCAGAACCAAAAAAGCCAGCATTTCTTCTTGGCCTATGATACAAACAGAAACAAAGCTTGGAGTTCTGGTGTTGATACGATAGTGCTGCAACAATAAGCTGATGTTGAAATTCATTTCTGAATACATTGGAACTAATTGCAATTTTTTACTTAAACTTTATTTAAAATCTTTTTTAACACATTGAAATGAAATGGGCATGTTCCTGCAAAACACTGGTTTGGACAAAATGTTTTCTATCATCAAACTGGCTTCAATTTTTCAACTGGACTACTCATAGTTTTGGGGAATCTAAGAGCTGCCATCAGCAGCACATCTTGCTTTAGCCCTGCATTGTAGCTCTCTTTGTTAATCACCTCTGTCATTTAAGATTGAATTTTAGGGCTGGCCCACCACTGAAATGTCGACTCCACCCATTCAAGTGCAGCAGTTTCCCGGTGTGGCTACAGCTACAGTACTGTACAGTACTGTAGCAGTGTGGCTACAGTGTGACTGGCCAACATCGGCTCTGCAAGAGCTGTCCGGAGCTTCCATCCTACTCAGAAGTTAACGCCTTCTCTTCTTATTTCAGTGCTGCGTTCAAAGCTTTCTCTTATGTTGAGTAACTCCTCTTACCCTCACCCCAAAGGGAACACCTTGAACGAAGTCCTTGCAAAGACCCAACACAACTGCAGAGAGCCTCCTTAAGAAAGAAGAAAGGGGAGGAGAAAGCGTTGCTCTCTGGCTGGAGCAACTCCACCTCCCAGTTATTTCATCTTCCTTACAAGGCTAAAGCTAGAAGCTGTCCTCTGCCTGCCTGGGTCCCTTAAAAGCAGCAGAGCAAGCCCCAGGCTCCTGGTTGAGCGGGACTCGGGATGCAGAGGCTGGCAGGGATGGAGAAGGAAGCACTGGCATAAGCCCCGGGAACTGCAGAGCAGCAGAGGCTGGTGCTCTCCAGAAGAGAAGTGTGATGGGATCTCTGAATCCTAAACCAGGTGCTCACTGATGCAGGTCTTCCAAAGAAACATGAAAGCAACCCCGAGAAGAAACCACTGACAGGAGGGAAAAGTACAACAGGAGAGGTAAATACATTTTTCACCGGGAAAAGTATAAGTAACTGACTGTGCTTTAGTTTAGATTGATGATTGTAAGTGAATGGCTAAAACTGAGGACAGAAAAATAAATCTACTATCTTCTGAATAAAGATTTTGGTCTGACTCTGACTTCAAAAGCAGCACTGGCTTAAAAAGACAGATTAGCACATTTATTCAGGTGACTGAAGAATTTTGAATTGTCACTTCAGGCATTCACACCTGAAAACATTTTTTAGAACCTGCTTTTCTGTTTTTTTCTGCTGTTGCTAAAGGATTTGGAGAAGTAGTATGTACATTGTTTTGTAAAAAAAAAGGAAAAAAAAAAAAAAAAACAAGCTGCAGAACCAAGACCTAAACTGAGATTGTAATAAAGAGCAGTCTTTCTGTCTGAAGCTAAGTAGCAAGGCATTTAAAATGCTCCTATATTTCTGTTCTTGCAGTATTTTAGTGCCTTTTCTTCAGAAGGATCCATGACCTACTGAGCTGGAATGTCTGTCTACATCTGGTTGGGGTTATTGTAGCTGGAATTTGGAATTCAGATTTTTTTCTTAGTTTAACTGAAACATGCTGAGGTTGTCTATGCATTCTGTGAATTGTTTCCACCTTCTAACCCTCTAGTGTCTCTGAAGTGTAATTCCAGGATTTATGCCTGAAGTAGAAAAAACACCTTGGTAGTTCAGAATTGCAGCTCTTGTGTGGACAAAACTGCCCGTGAAAGTACGAGGAAATGAAAGACAGGAAGATTTGACCCCCTATCTATAAGATGTCCTGAGACAGATGTTTTAGCAAATAAGATACCATTGACTTCAGCGTCACTGTAAGGTCTAATAGCTGGGCTTCTGGGTTTTATCTTTGTAACTCCAGTGGACTTACAGATGCTGTTATTCCCCAGGTAAAATGAAAGATTGGCTTTTTGAGAATAGCTGCCGGAAGCTGTGACAGATCAAGAGACCAGTGGATTACTAAACAGCACCTGCAGAGTCTCATCTACGGCACTAGGGCAGCCTTCCGGCAAGTGCACGCTGAGGTGCTCAGCAGCCAAGGATGGAAGTGCTACGCCGTTCTTCAGTCTTTGCTGCAGAGGTGATGGAGGTTTTTGACCGCTCTCCCACTGATAAGGAGCTTGTGTCCCAGGCCAAGGCTCTGTGCAGGGACTACATAAATTCCAGGCTGATTCGAGCGGGTGTCAGCTGGAGCAAACCCGAGTACAACGTACCAGTGCCTGGTGGTAAGCTGGCTGAGGTGTCCACCATACTGCTGCGGCTAGGTAAGTCCCTGTGGATATGAACAGGAACTGAGAGTCCGATCTGGAGCAATTCAGACCAGACTAGGAAAGGGTCCCCAATCTCTGCAAGTGTTGGATGCCAACAGATTTTTCATGTGATGAGATCAAGACTTTTGTTCACTGCTGTACACATTTGAATTCGTTCTTGGTGATCTTCCCTGAACAGCTCTTTTACCTGTGTCTCCTTAGGCCCTTGGAGCATTGCTCAGCCCGGTGCTTCTGCAGAGCTGCTTTCTCCAAGGACTTGCAACAACATAAAGACGTGATACTGCCCAATAAAAAAACAACAGCAAGCTAAGTTTTTTTTGGAGCTGCATAAGACTCCAGCTGTGCAAGAGTTTTAGTTCATTCAGTAGTTTTTCTCAGCTGGGCATTTTAATGGATCTTGCTGTGTTTTCTGCAGACACAGGTCACTTGGCTGCTGTGACGCAACCCAACCTGGTGTCTAGTAGAGTACTCCTAGTTCTACATTTGGGCTTCATCAGCTGCTCACATAGATGGCTGCTTGCATGACTGCGAGGGTGTTTAATTTGGGGGTAGCTGCATATATGATGTGTACCAGAGATTTTGTAAAGGCTGCTTTTCATTAAGTGCATTGTGTGTAATCTGCCTTTGCCTGCCTGAGTCATTCAGGGACAGAGGAGTTTTGCTTTTGTCACTGGGGCAACTGTTAAATCTTCTGTGCTTGGGGTAGCGGTACAAACATGGCAAATCTTTAGTACACTGACCTTTGCATAAAGCTAACATCACCTAGGCATTTCTGTGCAGGAAGAAAAGGATGGCCATCTAGGCACAAGCAGAAAAGGCCTGGCAGAGACTTGTTCAGCCATGATAGCTAACAAATGCCTGGAAGACTGGCTTGGCAGGACCCGGGGGATTTGTGCAACTGCCATACTTCGGATGTTGAAGCGCCAAGGAGTTGGCCGATACCAGCTGGCCCATGCTGCCATTTAATGCTCAAACAAGCTAGCTCTTCTCATTGCCAAGATGCTGCTGCAGAGAGCAGTTAGAGGAGTCTTGTAGGGTGTGCTGGGCTCAGCTGGTGCGAGTGGACATTGCCTGGAGTCCTGCTTGTACCCCGAGCACCCTCTAGGTGCTGACAGTTGCCTGGATTTTTGCTTGGTTATTTTTTAAGGTCTTAGTCTCCCCTGTACTCAAGTCAAGCCATTCGTCTTTTGGGATCCCAGCACTCTTGCTCTTGGAGGTTGCTTCCAACATCCCTCTTTGCCTGCAGGCTGGAATATTAGTTCATGTCTGGCATGGCAACTACCATTAATATTGGCATCTGATTTAATTACACCAAAGTTCATATAAGTCTACTGAAGCAATGTTCAGCTGGGCCTAACCAGCTCAGGACCAGGCTGGTCTTCCCACTTTCTACTCTTTCTTTCTGCTGCTGTGTGATGTTGCCTCAAATTTCTGTATTTTTTTTTAAGGCATAGCTTTTGTTTATTTGTTTGTTTGACATCATTCTTTTCCCCTTTTCTCCCATGTGCTGACTTTTTTCTTTTTTTTTTTTTCCCTATTTTGGTTTCCCATGTTTTAGTCTTTGTTTTTTGTTCTTCTCTCAGTCTTGCTGCCATGCTCCCTGTCTCTTTGACTCTCCCTTTCTTTCTACCTGATTTGGGGGGTGAGATTTGGTTGCCTTCAACCAGATCTTCTGTGGGTGGCCAGGAGCATGTTAAAGGGCAAGCAGGTGGCAGCCGGGATCTGAAGGCGTCTTCTGGATGACTCTTCTGTTACTTATTCATGTCCAGATGGAAAGATTTGGCTGATAATCCTAGTCACTTGGCTCCTTCTCTGAGCAAATCTGTTTGGAGAGAACCATGGTACCCATGCACCAAGAAGCCAGTCCTTCCTGTAAGAACAAAGAGTTATTTCCATGTCATTTGTTCATAACCACCTCTTGCCACATGGCTTGTCCCTTTCTTTTCCTTGTTGAGGCCATAATCAATACAAGGCAATGTGGTATTCGGCCACCTGCCAGGAACCGTAGTCCTTAGCTGCTTATGAAGTAGCGTAACAGGCTGAACCAGTTCTTGCCCCGTGGGGATTCTTCTGAGAACCCCGTGGAGATGAAAAGTTGGGGTATTTCCTAGTCCTCTTGTGTATGCTGAGGCAGGGGTGAAATGGCTGTTGGGCTTAAAGGGATGCTGGGCTCAAGCAATGCAATTGCAAGATCTGAGGGAGTGAGAGTCCTCCAGCCCAGTGAGGCTTGGTGCTAATTAATGGAATTAGGTAGTCAGAGATGGTAAAATCTAGTGACCAAATAAGACACCTCAGAGCAGCCTGTCGTGTGTGTCATAGGTCTATTTTATCTGAATTTGTTTCTTCTATGGCCAAGGCCCAGACAAGAGCCCTTTCATCTCTGAACTGAATCCCTGCCTATGGAAACTGTCAGTGCTGCCCTATTTGTTTTTCCATGAATATTGGTGGAAGAAGGAGGAGAAGCATGCAAATCGCTCCAAATGTTGCAGAAAGTGCAGTGAGACACCTGAACACAGAGACAGGAGGATACCACCACTATAATGTGCTGCTGGGGAGGTGCTGTGGCCTCAGTGGTAGGGAATCTGAATAATCCTAGATCTGCTTTGCGTGTTTTTTGTCTCTGTCTCTGCTCTTCTCTGTGTTTATTGCTGCAGGACATGGTCTGCTTTGCTGGTGTGTGTGCCTCCAGCTGAAACTGGGCCCTGATCTCATCTGAGGCCTTCAGGCATTGCTTGTTACAAGCTGTAGCAGTAGCAGACTATCAGGTGTTGATGGCAGTGCCCTCCTTCTTCCCATACATCCTTCTTGGCTAACCGAAGGCAAGGCTATCGCCTTTCTGTGTGGGAGAAGCCTGTGTGTTTCCTGTGGGGTGAGAAGAGCTGTTGAGGAGTGTAAGTAATGCTCCCTCTTATCAGGGCTGCCCATGCATCTGGAGCATTTCCTCTTCCAATCAGATGGTGTGGACCAATCGTGCACGTACAAATGGCCAGAACTTTTTATTTGTGGAATTCTGTAAAATTGAGATTTGCCCATTTTCTCACTGGGTGCTAGTGACCAGTTTAACGACTTAACATTTGGTAGCTAATGACTCTTACAAACTCCTGGTTTGGATGGCATCCTCCTTTTTGGCTCCCATTTAAATGATAACATGACATTTGTAGGAGGATCTGTAGCCCTCTGACTTGGGCAAGTCGTCTGGATCTTGCAGTGGAGTCTGAAGATATTTTGAAAGCTCTCCTCTTCCCCTGACTACCCTAGAGCACTTGTGGGCAGCAGAAGGACAAAGATCCCCCATCTAAATGACCAAATGGGGACCTCCATGCACAACAGGCTTTGGTCCTACGCAGTGGGAATTGTGCAACGCTCCTACAGCAATGATCACTGATATTTTAGGCCTATGTTTTAAGTATATAGAATATATACGTGCAGGGGTGTTTTCTACATGATAACTTTGAATCTATTTTAGCCAAAATGACAGAAGTGAAGATTCTCCACTGAAATACTTGATAAAGGAGAAATACCTTATTCATGTTCCCAACAGAGGAAAATCTCTTCTCTGTGTGCTGCCCTCAAGAAATATCTGTGAACCCTTGTAAGGAGTCTCACGAGAGAAACAAATCCATTGGAAAGTGGGCTTTAATAACTTTACTGCTCAAAAATGGTTTGTTTTGCTATGACAGGAAAGCTTTGCTGCTGATGCCCAAGCTCCAGAGCTCCAACCTGGAGGGGGAGGGTACTCTCTGCTTGTACTTGGTATTTCCATGTCGGTCTTCAAGCTAACATAACACCTCTGACCGTTTCCCAGCTGGGGAGAAAACAACCTGGAGGTGAAAGCACATGTTGGTGTGTATTGGGAACCTTATTGCTGAGGAGACAGCTGGGCAAATGAACATGTATTTAACCATTTGGATGAAGGGAGGAACTCCAGGTCTTCACTCTTTCCCTTTTTTTCGCGTAAAATAGCTGAACCAATAGTTTTTGAACCATCAATATTGTGTAGCTCTAGGTGGATTCTTGGTTTTCATCAGGCTGCAGGATGCTTGAGTCTCACGCGTTAAGTTTTTTTTCTGTAGAAATCTTGGTGTTGAAGACAGTTGAATGAGACGTTCATGAGAGACATACATAGATGCACATGCCTGCTTTTCACTTCTGATAAAAATTTAGGTGGATTTTCTTATCACAGGCCAGTCTCATGTGGTGGAGGAAAGCCAGGCACTGGCCAGACTCTGAATTTTGCAACTTCCCTGGAAATATAATCTGTTTCAGGGATTACTGCAGCCATGCCACTGATGCAGGTCCCCGCTTTTCCCCTCACACTTCAGAAGTCCGGGGCACAAAGGCTATTAGGAAATGAGAGCAGGTGACCATATGCATTCTGTTGCCTTTTAAAAATAAAGCAGGACTGGGAATAAGTCTCTGTGGCTGGAGGGGCACGTGAGGTGGCCCCAACTGCAATTCCTGCATGGTTAGAGCAGGGCTTGATGTTCTCTGTGTTGACTCCTGACTGTTTGTTTCTAGGGGATGAACTGGAGTACATCCGCCCCAATGTCTACCGGAATATCGCCCGCCAGCTGAACATCTCACTGCACTCGGAGACAGTGGTGACGGACGCCTTTCTGGCAGTAGCTGCACAGATTTTCACTGCAGGTACTGTGCCCTGACAAATAGGCAGACAAGGCTGGGAGGAAAAGAACAAGATGAGGCTGGCTCTCTCAGAGACAGCATGTTTCTGGGATTGCCTGCAAGGTGGGGCTTGATTTCTGAAAGAGCTATGGGCAGTTTGGCAGCATGCCCTGCTTTAATGATTTAATGAGAGCTCCTGTATGCTCTGTTGTTCTGGCAGGGAAATGCCCTATTTTATATATCCTCCTGGCGAGTTCTCGCTCATTCTAGAAGGCATCTCCTGCCCTTCCTCATTAGGAGGTGGTGTTACCTCATTGCACAGGGAGGTCACTCATTCCAAGCTCCTTTGCTCACCATTGGCAAGTGGAGGAGATTCATTACATGGGAGTCTCCCCTATTCCAGCTCACGTTGCTAATGCTGGGAGCCAGAACTAACTCATCACAAGGGAGTTCCCCTCTTCTGGCTTCCTTTCCCCCAGCAACAGCCAGAAGTGCAATGGAGCCTGCTTCTTGCAGCTGTTCTTTTCCTTTCTCATAGGCAGAAAGGCAGGAGCCTTGACTGTCCAGGCTAGTTGTTCCCAAACAAGCAGGTGCTTTGAACTTTCTCACCGCTTAGAGGTGAATGTTCTGCTGCTGCTGTTTGGCTGGTCCTGGTGTTTATTGACAAAAGCAAAGAAATCCAGGTTCCTCATCAGAGGGCTGGAGCATCTGCCCTATGAAGAACGGCTGCGAGAGCTGGGCCTCCAGCCTGGAGAAGAGAAGATTGAGGGGGGATCTTATCAATGTGTACAAGTACTTGAAGGGAGGGTGTCAAGGGGATGGGGACAAACGCTTTTCAGTTGTTGCATGTGACAGGACAAGAGGCAATGGGCAAAAACTGAACCACAGGAAGTTCCACCTGAACGTAAGGGGGAATTTCTTCCCTGTGAGAGTGACAGAGCACTGGAAGAGGTTGCCCAGAGAGGCTGTAGAGTCTCCTTCTCTGGAGATATTCAAAGCCCGCCTGGTTGCAACCCTGTCTAACATGATTTAGGTGACCCTGCTTGAGCAGGGAGGTTGGACTAGATGATCTCCAGAGATCCCCTCCAACCTTACTGATTCTATGATTCTGTGTACTTTTGAATAGGCTTCCTCATTTAAAACCTCTTTATCTTACTTTCAGCTGCACATCCTTAGGGGCAAAAGCTCTCTGGAGATCACTGGGGAAACCCTATGCTGAGATCTCAAACTTAGGGTCTGAAGTATGTTGTGATAGAGAGCACAGATCCTCTCCAGAATAGTAATAGATGAGAAAAGAGATCTCCCTGAGGGGAACTGCAGGGGTTTTATCAAGAATAAAGCAGGATTCCCAGGAAGATCTACCAAGGTAGATTTATTCTCTGAATTAGGGAAATCAAAGCTGTGTCATAAAAAAGGATGGAATCGGGCTCCATAGCCAGTACTGCAGCCCTCAGTGTCCTTTCAAGGTATGCCTGGAATGCAGAGGTTGCCTGCGCACAGGCTGGCTTGAGAAGCAGTATGGGCTCAGAAAGCAAAAGCTGGACAAATATGACAAGAATGTCTAAGCATGGCAGTATTCAGCCACAGGTGCCCTGTCTTGTCACTTCAATGAGAAGCTTTGCTTGCTCCAACGCTTACAGAAAGGAAAAGTCAAATTTGCAGGCTCAGGTATTTGTGGTACGAGTGGGTTTTGTTCTCAGATGAGTACAGCTGACTACATCAGACCCAGCCCACCTGCAGTGCCAAAGAGACACAGAGATGTAAGCCAGAAAGGAGGCTGACTACAGGTGAAGCAGACTATGTGCATGCTGCTACACAGTATAAACATGACACTGGAGAGAATGTCCTGCTGGCTTTTGAGAGTCCTGCCCTTGCCAATGTGTATTGACTGGGTCATTGTCAGAGTTGCGTTTTTTTTTGTGTTCTTCAAGTTCGCAGCTCCAGAATTAAGAAGTTGGTTTAAAATGTTGGACATAAAGCTAGAAATTTCAGCTCTGGGCTCTAAACTCAGTATTTTTGAGAGATCTTGTAGGAATGGGAGCCTAAATCTCATACTTTTGAGGCTGGCAATGCTGCAGCCTTTTGGAACAGTGTTGAAGCCTAGACTCTGTTGTCAGTGCTATCTCTTTTTGTGGACGCTGTGCTCCGTAAATTGCTGGCAGAGGGCTGGCAGCACAGGAGATGGATTCCAAATCTTCCTTGTGGTCTGTAAGCTCCGTTTTCTCCCCTCTTTCCCATGTCTGCCTTGAGAGCAATGAACAGGACAGCCCATGTGAGCCCGAAGCTGTCATTGTGGATTCAATCACTTGCTTATATGAGTTCATTACCCCGATTTCTCTTGCTAGAAGACTGCTGAGCTGCAGAGGGGAAAAGTTTGCTGATTTTGACATTCCAGGATCCCAACTGCAGTCCCAAGTCTCAGCATTTAATGCTAAATCCAGCAAATCAAGAGCTGTCTGTGGCAGCCAGACATTCATTCCTTATTATTCCTAGTTCAGAGGAAGGAGGCTCTTATTCAGCAAAGGAAACCAGAGAGCTCAACTACAGTCTGAGTTTTCAAGCCAATTACTGACGACTCAAGCAGTTGAGCCTGTTTTTAACAGTCCATTTTTTAAAAAAAACAACTGCAGTCTGACATTCCAGCACCTAGGCAGTCTGAGGAGCCCCCTTTAGTCACTCACAGGGCCTATCCAAGAAGGGAATGGGATGTTTTGACATTATCTTGCTGGAGAATATTTCTCCTTAACATTTTCTCCTCCTGTCTTCTAACAGTCGTCTTCTTGTTCCCCAGTTTGCCGCAAGGGAAGAAGGTTGTGTTATATCCAGTGGAGGTCACTAAGTACTATGGCACTAACTGGCTGGGACCTTGTACTCACGCTGCACATGGCCTTTCTCCATGCTCTGGTCTGATCTTGAATCATCATACTGTAGCTGTAGCTGAGCTCACTTGTTCTCCATGTTGTCCATAAGTCTGGACTAAGCACAAGTTCTGGGTGGACTTCTCAAGAGGGCAAGTCTGAGGATGTCTGACATCTTGGTCAGGGCCCACTGCATGGATGAACGAGACCATAGCTGTTTTTACAGCACTGTCAGTCCCTAGTTATCTCAAGCCCGGCTTTTCTCTGGTGTAGTGCGGGCAGCTCAATTCCAGATTACAGTGATTAACAGCTGAGAACACAGGCAGAAGGTGAGCGGGTCATAGGAGATGGTAGAGCTAAAGCTTTATTTCACGTGTCCGTCTCTGCACAACCTGTTAGTTGCACAGGACAAGGGCAGTGTGCGTCTGTGCAGAGCCTGGTACTGCAGTGATGCTCAAGGATTGCAGCACCATCAGCTCAGGGGTTAACGCTCCTCCCTCTAGGAACACACTCAGTATCTCGCTCCCGTTCTGTGACAATACCACCACCGGTTCTGTGTCTTGGCATATGATCCAAAACTGTTCTGGAGCCGGCAGAAGACTTTCCACTGACTTTAACATGCTCTGGAGTTGGGCCTGGCTGAGCTGGCCTTTGCTGTTTAAATAAATCCCAAGGGAAGGAGTCACTTAGTGGAAGAACAAAAGAGGAAAAGGCAGATCTATTTTTCTCCAAAAGAGATTTCATCTTTTTTATATTATTGAGGGTGTTAGTAGGTTTTTAATCAAGAATGCTTGGGCTGCAGTGAACCCTGTAGAACAAGAGACAAGGATGCAAGGTTAGTGGGGTGTCAGGAGTAAATACTTTCCCCTGCAGCAGCAAACGCTGTTAGAAATGCATCTCACTGCTGCCTCATCACGTCAGCCTTATGAGATGAGCTTCCTGCCTTGTGTGCATCCTTCTTGGCCTCTTTCTCTCTGCTGGAGGGAAGCATGCTGTGTCTGGCTGCCTTCTCCCAACCGTTGAAATGTGGCACTTGATCATGTTTCTCTTAGGTTTGATTTGCAAGTTATACTTTGCTGCTGAGCTGGGCAGAGGGAAGTTTATTTGAATAACCTTGGAGAGCGTGTGCAGTGTGCGTTCAGAGACTCCGCACATTCGTGTCACACGGCTTCCCGACTTCTCCGCTGGGGCAGGCAAGCTGATACGCAGTGGGAGCACTTTCAAGAGCAGTCCTTTCTTGCTAATTCATTTTCCCTTTCACTCGCCAGTGTTTACATACCTCAAGCTCCGTGTCTGGCCTTGAGTCTACAACTTTTATTTTTTATTTTCTAAAACATCTTCCAGGCGACTTTTCACATTTTCTGTGTCCTTCTGAGTTGATGTTTTTGTTCCATCTCTGTGGGCAGGAGTTTTCAGGACTTTCTCTGTTTTAATTGCTTCTTTCTGAGCTGGTTTTCTGTTCCCTTCTGTCTGTAGCTCTCATGCATGCTGGTCTGCACAGCGGGAATCTGTGGAGAGATTATCTCTCTCCACTGCACTTAGTGATGAGTGCCCTTGTTTCACCCAGCGTGGATGGCAGCCAGACATTTTGAGAAATTTGGAGTGAGACAAGGAGTTTTCTTGGCTTATATGTAGTGGCCAGATGCAATTCCAGCTCATGCTGAGGGATGCATCAAGCTAGTGTCACCCTGACTCTGGTCTGAATATTACAGAGGAGCAGACGCAGATGTTGTTTTCACAGTAGATTGTGCGCCTCTACCCCTACCAAAGATATCCCATGAAGAGAGAAAAATATATGACATTTGTTCTGGAAAAGGGCGGATCAGGGGCTGCTGTGGTCTGTTCTCCAGCACTATACCTACTTGGGGATGAGGATTCCTCCTGGAACAGACAGGCCACAGGCATGGCCAGTGCTTGATCTAGAGCAGCTATCGGAGATAGCTGCTTTTCCCTTGCTTGAGGGGTCTCCTACAACATCTTGACTGAACAAAAGCATAAGATATCTCCTTCATGGTGAGATCAGGAGCCCAGTGTTTCAAACCAGATGGCTCTATCTTCTGTCTCTAGTAGTGGCAATAACAGGTTCTATGAAAAGCAATCATAGAAGGGAGAGATTTTCCTTCCCTCCTACCCCAGTGCATCAGCTTTTCCAATAACAGCAAAAGCAGACTTTAAGATTGGCTTGACCTGTGTAAGTAGCYCTGCAACGAGGAGGAGAATGAGAAGTGACTGCTGAGCCCTTCACATCCATCACCAAAAAAAAGCATCAGCCAACAACTTGGGCTCTTTCTGTGATCTGTGTGAAATGGAGAGGGGCTGTGTGTGCTGGGAAGGTGTTTATCTCATGCAGGCCTTGCAGCAGGCTCCACCAACTAGCAACCTTGGCAGAGGAGCCCAGAACTCAAGGAGCTTTCTCTCTGTTCCGTGAAGGAGGCGATATTTAGGCTGACATGTTTGTAGAGCGAACCACTTTGTTCTGTATTAAGGAAGTCACAGAATCTTGGAATGGTTGAGGTTGGAAGGGATTTCTGGAGATCATCTAGTCCAAGTCCCCTGCTTAAGCAGGAAGTCATGGTCTATTGAGCCTTTACCTTTCATAGGTTGTGAGTAGACTTTTCTTCCTTTGAAAAGAGAAACTTGGATTTAAAACAAAGCTAATCAGCAGTCATCTTTCCCTGCCAGGGTGACTTTAGCTCTAGCCTTAGCCACTACCATGTAAATATTTCAAAGCTAGTGACCTTGCTTCAGATATGTAAGAGTGAGCAATGTCAGTAAAAGCTTGGGAATAGGCTGACGAATTCTTCCCTGAAATTTCTGGGCAACTTTGGGCCATGCATGCAACTCAAAAGAAACAAAATGCAGGAAGACAAATTTCAGTGCAGAGGGAGAATGGAAATGATTGATGGGGGATAGGTTCAGCTCAGTTGGTTAGAGTGTGGTGCTAATAATGCCGAGGTCGTGGGTTCAATCCCTGTATGGGCCGCTTGTTTCTGTGCTGCGCAGGGGGGTTGGACTAGATGATCTCCGGAGGTCCCTTCCAACCTTCCTGATTCTATGGTTTACACTAAGGCTGGGCATCTACCAGCTGAGGCTCTGGTCTAGAAGAGCATGGCCAGCAAGAGGCAACCTTTCCAAGTCTCTGTCATTAGGTGAAGAGGTACTGACCCGAGAGAGGATAGCCTCTTTCTGCTAGTATCATCTACCAGGAGAAACCCTCTGTCTAGGGTTTTCTGATGTGAGTTTTGTAGCCTCTTCCTGGCTTGCTTTGCTGGCTGTCATGGTGACACACAATGTGAAAAAGATAGATAAACAATGTGAATACTACAAACGCAATGAACTTCCTGAGTGACAGCTATGGGGAAGGGACCAACAGGGCCTACTCAGAAAATAAAACTACAGATAAAAAAAAAACAATTTAGCTATATTAATAATTTCCTTCTGGTCTTGGAGATAGCAAGTTGGTGAAGGACAGAGGATCACAGAGGACTCTGAACCGCTGCAGGGTTGTTGTCGTTAAAGTGTCTCACTCGAGTATCTTCTGTAGATTTGGATCTCATATCAGTCATCAGTGGACAAATAGCTTTGTTTGGAACAGTGAATAGATTTTCTTCAGTCTAATAAATGCCATTCCTGTGGCTGGCATTTAGATAGATTCTTTTTTTTTTTTTAATTTTACATTTAAAAAATATCCTAGAAGTGTTAATGTGAGCATCACTTTTGAGGCATCAAGTGGAAGGATCATTCTGCTGAAACTTGTACGTATTGTAAAGGCACAAGGGAAACTGCTGCAGTATGAACAAGCATGAGGACTTTCAAGCCCTGCTCTATAGAGAGAAGTTCTGGGTGCCTGGGGATTTCGGAATGATGTGAAGGAAAGAGGCAGAGACTTTCCTTCATTTAGCTTGTATTTAAGGATTTGCTTTCCTGGCTGATAGATTGCTGAGCATATCCAATTTCTTGATTATATTTTAAACCCTTTCTGCTTCTTAGATATACTGACTGAAATAATTTCTTTCCTTCCTCTCACCCATTTTCTTTCTTGTTGCAACCCAGTGCGAGCAGTTTTGTGTGCTTTTAAACTTCTGAAATTTCACCTGGCTTCTGCCTACGTCTGGGAGAGACCTTGGACAGACTCCATAGAAATTTGACCCTGCAAAATACTTCACAGCATGCTTGTCAAATACTACTATTCCAGATATTAAAGTAAGGGAGCAATTAAACTTCCAGGCAGAATCAAAGGAAATCCGCGTGCCATTGTGCTGCGGTAGTGCTTCTGCATGGGAGCAGAAGGGTTGCATTTCCAGTTCGCTGGTCCTGATAAAAGCCTGATGGGGGATTGGATGCCATGTTTCAGCATGGAAGATTTATGTCCAATGCCACTGGCAAAGTGCGGGGGAGACCCTAGGAGGTTGGCTGGTACCCAGAGCTGAGCTCATGGCTGGGGGACGCTTATCGCTTGTGCTAACAGGAAGATGACGGCCGCTGGGACAACTTCCATGGAGCATTCACTTCTGGCAAGTCTGCCTTGCAGGAAGTTCTGCTTTATGGGAGATTAGATAACTGGCTGACATTCCCTTCCCTGCATTGCCCTCAGTGCGATACGTAATGTTAGATATTATGGACAGAGTCACCAAACTCTTGAAGGTGTCTGCCTTTCAGCAGCAGACTGAGGCATACTTCTTCAGTCAAAGGTCCCTAACCCTCTTGATCCTCTACTTTTGCCTCTTTTATTCTCATGTCATGCTAGAACTGACTGTGAAGATGCTCATCTCTCCTGTGCTTTTTGTGTTGCTTTGGAACAGTCTCTTTTGATCTAGAGAAAAAACAGTAAAGCTTTGTCTTCAAAGTGTAAAGAGCTGGTGGTAAAAACTCCAGATTGCGCAAACCCTTTGAATCCTCTCTCCTCCCAGGCAGCATGTGTATGACTGAGACTTAAGAGCAATATAAACAACAGTGGTGGACAACTTCCCTACTTTGGAGATCCCTTTGGGCTGTTTTCAGCAAAGCTGGGCACCCAGGGCTGAGGGGGGATCGAAGCATGTCCAGATCAGATTACTACTTTCTGCTTCTCCAGGTGGAGAGTTTTCCCTAATCCAGCTCCCCAGGTATTTCTGGTCTTTCATGGGAAAGCATGGAGGACTGTGGCTGCACCTGAACTCAGAGCTGTAGGCACGCAGAGCAGGCACATTTAATGAAGGAGAGATGTTTGGTATTGTGCTCTTGATTGTCCGGGGCCGAGTCACGCGTGCATGTTTGAATCTGAATGTCCTCTATTCTCCTCATAGGCATAACATGGGGCAAGGTTGTGTCCCTCTATGCTGTGGCAGCTGGGCTGGCTGTGGACTGCGTGCGACATGCCCAACCGGCGATGGTTCACACCATTGTGGACTGCCTGGGAGAGTTTGTCCGCAAGACCTTGGTGACGTGGCTGAAGAGGAGAGGAGGCTGGGTAAGAGATACTATCTGATCAGGCTAACTTCTGTCCACACAGGGGCATGAGAAAATATCTGGGTTAATGAAAGTGCGAGTGCCTACCGTGCCGCTTGGAGACAGGCTTTATGCAGAAAAACACTGAGGGCAGTTCTCATTCGGTCCTGTGGCCACCACCCTCCTACTTCTATTAGCTTCTGAGTAGCTCTGTTACTACTTCATGGTTCTGCCTGCAACAACATCAGCTATTATAGCCCCCAGCTTCCTGCACAGCTGTGCCAGACTAATTCAGTCTTGACCTGCTGGTGCCTCTTCTATTCCCATCTTTAACTTCTCTGGAGCTGCCAGCCAGGCATAGCAGGAGGCTGCAAACAGGAATCATTCAGCTTAGGTGGCTGTTTTCTAGAAACTGGATAAATGAAGCTTGTCAACTTATTTCACCTTTCACCTGCCCCACAGCTCCCTAAGTCAAGGGTTAGCGTATTAATGTAACTTCCACCAGAGGGAATGTTACGGAGTTATTGAAACCTGGTGGCTTGTGCCATGCCTGACCTGGCCCTGGTGATGCTCTGTGAGTAACTACTACTGATGTAGCTCAACTGTAGCTCAAGTCATAGCATGCTTGCACTTTGAAGGGCACGAACAGCACCCATTAATGGCACCTGGCAGTGGAAAGGCTCTTGGCTCTGTCACTGGTCTGCACTGAAACTGTGCATAAGGCACCATGCTGCTGCAGAGATTGCAGTGTGGTGTAAGCACTAGCTGGGTTTAAGCATTGGACTTTTAGGTTCTCTTTGCAGCCCATGAGAAATGCAATGGTCCTGCAGAAGACAGGTCAGAGTAAGAGCTTTATTTAGGTGCTGTGGAACAGCCAGACACCTTTCTAGTGTCCTCCCCAGAAGCCTGAGATGGCTGGTTAGCTGTGTTAGGTGTCAGAAGCTGGGTGGTGTTCATATGTCTCGTGGTCTCTGAGCCTTTCTGGCAGGAATAGAGACGCTCCTTGGAGAAGTATAGCCTGAAGCACTTTGAAAGAAATACTGCCAGGCAGATGCCGCCTGGAGTTAAATGTTCCCATGTGATACCACAGAGCTCTTGGGACATCTTGTTCCTTTTCCAAACCAAGTCACAGCAGCAAGGTTCCTCCTTCCCAAGAAGTGATATTTGTTCCTGAGCTGTGAGGAAACGGGAAGGCACCCCTCCTCTTTCACACCCAAAGGGTGGTTGCTTCCAAACTGAGTCTTAGTCCCCTGTGCTGAGTCTTTCCAGGCTCTAGTAGTTTTAGTGACCTGAGTTCCCCAGGTGTAAAATCACCTGTGTGAGGGAGGGCAGCTGGGAAAGTAGTAGCATTCTGATTTTGCATTCCATGTATTTACTGCCTTTCATGCTGCCTTAAGTACCCCATGCCCTCTCTAAGACTGTGTGAGACCTTGAGACAAACTGGGTCAGGGAATGGTTTGGTCAGGCCTTTGATTTGAATGCTCTGATCTGATTCATTTTGTGGTTGCACAAACAGTTGTGCCAAGATAGAGAAGAGGATATCCTGTGAAAGAGGCTGATTAAGTGACACTGCTCCTAGAGGTGAAATGCCTGCCTCAGTATTATTGTGAGGCTGACTTTGAGCTAGGTAGCTGTAGAGCTAGTTGAAATGTTTTCTCTGGAACAATTTTTCCTTTGGAAAAAAAAATTCATTAAAATTGAGATGTTGCGTAGGACTGTGTCTCCACCTAGTCTCCAACTAAATTTCTCTTTGTTTTGATAATGTGCATGCTTTGATAAGTTAACATCTTGTTTTGATTTCTGCGTTACATTCTTGGACTTCAAAACGAAGTGTTTTGATAGTTCCAAATGGATGTTGTTTTGGAATGGTTGTTGTATAGCACATTTCCAACATTTTAATGAAAGCCACCTTCTGACCAGAACTGATTCTTTGCAATGGAGGAGAAAAGCCCTGCCCCACTACTTGTTCCATGTGGTGTTCCTTCCTCTTTAGTCGGCTAGGGCAGCCATTGGATTGTGGTGGTCACAGCCTATTTCGAGTATCCTTACCAGCAACTTTGGGCTACAGAAAGGAGGCACCTTCCCTCTAGAAACTCAGTGGTTTTGTCTGTCTGGGGAATGGCTGCAAATCCTTTTGCATCTTGGCCTATGTTTTCCTGAAAGTTCTTCCTCTTGATCTAGGCGCTGCAGCACGAGATTTCCCAGCCTTGTTCACAAGGGAGCCAGAACGCGACAGCTTTGTACTGGAGACCCTTTCATCTATGGCCTGACCTAGCTGTTTGTTAGTTTGTCTTGGCATGGAGTCCACGTTTCTGCAGTGCACATGGTCCCAGTCTCTTACACATCAGTGCAGGTCGAGGCTGCCAAGAGGAACCACCGTCCTCTGAGCTGTTTCAGGAAGGCCAGTGTGGAGGTCTTGGAAAAGCATTTGAAAGTCTCCAGTCAGCAGTAGGTTCCCAGATAGCTCCTTTGTGTGGAAGAGAAAGCCCCCTTCTCCAAGAAAGCCCACCCCCCAAAAACCTCTTAGGGGAAATGAGATACTTAACCCTTTGAAATATCATCTGTCCCTCGGAGGAGTTTGCAGCCTCGGTAGTGGCTTTACAGTAGAATGGAAAGGTTTTTAGCAGCTGTGGCATACGTTCGCTACAAAGAAGAGCGTAAGGCTTGAACTTGTCTGATGAATAATTAACAGGCAAGGATCAAACTGCCATCACAACAGTTTATCTCTGCCTCACGGGACTGAAAGATTTATTTAATGAAGCAGCTTTGAGATTTTCAGTTCCAGTGCCTTATCAGGCATTTTTAATCTGGATAACAATAGTTAAGGCAATTGCTAAATAGCTGAGTAATTTTATTTATTTAGGCAAGTGCCATGTGAGTTTGTAACATTTGGATTTGCAGGCCTTTCTAACTGAAAAGTCTGTCTACAAATCCAAATTAGAAATTGGCTGTTTGATTGTTTGAGCAGGGAAATGATGTGCTGTGTGTTTGTGGCTCTGTTCGGGAGTAGCCCTGCAGAACTAACCCCTGCTACATACTGAAGGTGACACGTTCAGGCTGTTGATTGCTGTGGCTTATGTGCTTCTGAAGGCAGCACCTCCTGATGTGCCACGGTGGGGTGGTTGCCTGTGGTGGGGCTTAGCTTTGAGGGCTTCACACTTTCTCATCTGGAAGTTGCCTCTCTGCAGCTGCAATCAACCCCATGTGCATATTTAGGCCTGGCACTCATTCACGTGAGGCACTAAAGCTAGTAGCTAGTTCGTCTTAGGTTTCTTAGAGAGTGATCGGCTCCCCTAACATCTGAATATCCCTGCATAGATGTCTGTCCATCATAGCCTCCCTTGACAAGAAGCACCTTGACACAATTACATTTTTAATTTGACACCCTTGCTAAAACCTGAAATTGGACAGGCTGAATCAGTTCAGGCTTTTTTTTCAATGCAAAGTGAGTGAGATACATGAGTAACAAGGTTGTTACTTGAAACCAGCTGCCCAAATGATCTTTAAATCTGACCCATGCGTCTGGGAGGCATCTCTGCCTGTATACACATTTCCACAAACAAAGCCTGCATTACATGAGAATTAAATTGGGGTTGGCTTGCCTGAATTAGTTCCAAATAAAACATTAAGGCAAGAGGAAAAAGTGCAAGCAACTTGAGCTGATGTTAAACAGGACAGCCTCTGGGAAGCATCTTGTCTGTACAGAAAAGGATGAGAGTGCTGATGGAGCCAAGGCTCTTTTGAAAAGAGGAGAAAAGACATTTCTTTCATGTTGTTATTCAAAATGCTGAATATTTACAGTCTTTCTGTAGCATTTCTTTTCCCCTGCGTGACTTCTCCTTGTTGACACAGGATGAAGAAGGTGTATTTCACAGAGCTCCTGAGCTCTATGATACCTCCTGAGCTCTGTTTAATGCCTTACAGTGCATGGCACAGCCAGAGCAAGCGTTTGGAGCTGTTTGTGGGATGGCAAAGTGCTGCTGCAGAAGCAGTGGGGTGGTACTCATGGGTTGTGGGGTACCCGAGGGGCTGCAGCAGTGCTGCTGGCGTTCTGTGAGCATCGTTCGGGGCATCCATTGTCATCAGCGCTGATGATCTCTGTTTTCTCTCCTCTAGGCAGACATCACAAAATGCGTGGTGAATACCGACCCCAGCCTTCGCTCTCACTGGCTTGTGGCTGCCATTTGCAGCTTTGGGCACTTCCTCAAGGCTATCTTCTTCGTCCTGTTGCCTGAGAGATGAATCTGATCTTCCAGTTGCAGCCCCGTACCCCATCTCCTCCCCCACTCCAGAAGCAGTGGCAACAGCAAACTCTGAGGAGGAGGAAGAGAAGAAAAAAATGGGACAAAAAAAAAAGAGGCTATTTCTTCTCTCTCTTCAACTATGAGCAGCTGACCAGCCCTGGTCTCCTTTTTGCAGCCCCAGGAACCTTCTCTCCTGCTCACCATTATCCCTTCAAGAATCTTGTTTACTTGGGTGACTTGTGTGCGACTTGGACCATGCCAGTGCCTGGGCAGACTGATTGCAGCTGTGTGTGGCGTGGACTGCCAGATATCCGTTTGTTACAATCGTCTTACACACTTAACGCTAATGGCAGGCAGAGGGGAGGAGGAAAGGGATGATGTCTGAAATGGAGTAGTGAATGCAGAGGGAGAGTGTCCCTCCTTTGCTCAGTGGAATTTCCCTTTCAGCCCTCGGACTTGCCTTTCGTCTGTCCTTGTTGTTACATTTGTGCTTAAGCTCTATCTCCTCCTTCATAACTCTGACTTGTTAGGCTCTCTCCACGGTGCAAAGTGGCTGAGGGAATAATGTAGTTGTGGCTTTTTAACACGATGAAAAACATCCTGTGGTCAGACGCTTCCCCCTGTGAAGTATCTTGGAAACCACTGAGTGGCTAGAGAAGGGAGAGGACTAAAAGGCAATTGCATTTGAGATGGTCAGTAAGCCATTTCAAACAGGAGAGTGAGGGCAATGCCTTCAGATGACAGCTTGGGTTTTAACGTTATGAAGAAGAGAGAGTTTTTCTCCGGTGCTATTCGAGCAGAGCTAAACCTATAAGTAGGACTGGCTGGGGGTGGGGGCACATGCGGGAATAAGGGAACCCGGGAGTGGACTCTCTGATGTTTTGAAGGGGGAAAGCAGCGTCAAAAGCGACTGATCTATGTTTCTCCTTTGACGTCTTCAGAAGTGCGACTTGCAGTCTTCTGTTGTGGCAAACAATAAAAGAAAAAAGGTGATGTTTCACTATTGCGAAGGGTATTGTATTTGCTTCCACAGTTAAAAATTCCAAAAAAGGCCAGACCAGTGCAGAGACACAAACCCTCAGTCCATGCTAAAAATACTTTGGCTTTTCCCCTGGTAGAACGTGTTAACATGTTAAAACTACAATTTGCCTGGATCGTGCTAGGATTTTAACCCGTGTTGTTACCGTGTCAGAAACAGGCTGATTTCTCTGATAGAAACCTGGCCTTGCTGCCATCTGAAGGGAAATGCCGTGGAGCCTCTTCTTGGCAGGAGCCTTGCTGGAGACGCCCTGCTAGACACTTTGACACTAACAGCATGGTGTCCTCCCAAAAACACTGTTTTGTGTTAGGTTGCATATGGCATTATAGGGATTTTTTGGCTTTTTACTCGTCTATGGAACGTAAATGCAGCTTTGCCAGCAGTGCTACGCACGCAGTGCCGCATGTTTTACCAGCTGAGTTTAGTGGAGCTCTTTTAATAGTAAATTAATCTCTGGGGAGGGAAACCCATAGAAAACGAAACAAAACAAAACAAAACAAAACACTCTGCCCTCCCCCAGAAAACCCTACCGAAAACTCACCCACAACAAGAAAACCCCACATTTTATTTTTTTAACTGAAGCTGTGTGCTGCCTTCGACCACGTCTAGACAGACCTTGGCTCTGCTACAAAAAGTTTGTAGGGGGATTTATGCTGGCAAAGTTCCTAGTGTGGCTGTTGCCCTGAGGGTTGTGCATTTTTGTTCGTTTGTTTAAAGCTTGCAACAGGTTCCCAAATAAAATCAAGTTGCCAAAGGACTTTTATTTTCCTTTTTTTTCCCCCTTCCCCTGCCCTCGCATAGCCGTAACAGCATTAGGGGTTTTGCTGGCACCTCTCCTGTTTGAGATTTTCTCCCTTAGCTTCCTGACAAATCTCCATATGCAAACGTAGTTTGTGCATAGTTTACCCGCTGAACAACAAGCAGTTTAATCATCAGGAAGAAGGTCTCTTCTGATCTGCCATAACTGCAGTAACAGCGGTAGCGTTCACTGTAGGGGAATGCTGCTTTGCCTTTTTAAGAATTTTTTTAGGACCTTTTCGAAAACCAGAGTTTCTTTGGATTTCTCAATCTGTCCCCCTGAGTGTTAGCAGATATGGAGAGAGGAATCCCTGAGTGCCGGAAATACCCATGTTGTGTGCTGACTTGGACAATTTAGCAGCTGGCAAAACGCAGCTCGCCTTGCCACGACCAGTGTTTTACGAAGTGTATGTGAGCTGCTGAAGCTAACACAGTCCAACACTGCAACCGCGGAGACCTTTCTCCATTTAGATGTTGTTTTGGAATGTAATGCTTCAGGCTGTGACTGCTTTTTGAGTAAACAAATGATACCAGATGGACTGCTAAGGAACATAAGGAGTTAAATACGTCAATTAAGTCCGTTTAACAAGAAGATAAGGCTGATAAGCCAAATAAAGCAACATTGCTTGAAAGGAATGTGTGTGGGTGGGAAGGGGGTTACATACACAGGCAGCCAAAGTTTCTAACAGGAAACCGCTGATAGCGAAGAGCTGGTGAAGCTGCCCGTGAATGGGTTTCCGTCCTTCACATGCACCCGAAATCTGGTGGCATTCATGTAGTCCGGGTTGCGTGGAGAGCTTAGGAATCCTCGGGATTTCTCTTGTATCCTTTTCCAGAATCAAATGCAACAGAGCCAGCTGGGAGAGTGTTTACGGAGGAATCTGGACCAGCAGTTTCCACCAGCTTGAGTTCTTCAAGCTGGACCTCTCTGGCTTTCCACGTTCTTCTTGCGTTCGCTAGCCCCTGCAATGTACTTAATGGAGCGCCTCGAAAGGTGTGCTGCTCGTCTTTCCCTTGCGCTTTTCAACCAGTGCGATGCTCCGTCTATCCTGCTTGCTGAGCGGGTGCTTCTCACGCAGTGCAGTGGGCTGCTGTGGGAGAGCCTTAAGGAGCAGCTCCCACCAAGTGGCAGCTCTTCCACCACCGCCGACTCCCTTTTTTATTTTGGCCTGGAGCTTTTGGAGCTGCAAGAGTGTGTCGGCATCTGCTCCCGTATGACTTCTCATTCCTTGTGCAATAACCACACCAGCACTTGTCTTGCTACCAAAATAAACAGCAAACGGAATTACACCCAGAGTGTTGTGCATTTGGGAAACAACAGTCTCGAGTCTGATTCAGCCAAGTATTTATATTGCATTCAGTTTTAATTGTAACATTTCGACATCTCAGAGTACTTCCAGAGGTCCTTCACAACCTCAAATTTTCTGTGGTTCTGTGATTTTTCTTTTCCTTCCTGTATTCTGGTCAATCTGACCTGAGGGGAGAAAGCAGGGTTGGCTTTGTGGCACCCTAATAAACATTTTCCTTTCATATTACTGATGGAAGTCCTACGGGTGTGTCTAAACCAAGAGTGGAAGTACCAAGATTACTACAGTTCTGTATTTTTCCTATTGAAAGCCGGGTTGTTGTTCATCTTCCAGCTTCAAAAAATGAAATCCTTCCCCCCCAAACAAGTTATCTCACACTTCTTAACAGCGCTTCCAATTATTTGCTTGAGGACATCGGTAAAAATGAAAGTTGCCTTCGTTGTTTTGCTCCCGTTTAATGCTTTAAGTGAGAGTTACCTGAGCATAAGCTGTCTTGTGCTGTTACAGCGGGGACTGTCAAAAACGCAGACCGTAGGAACCTGAGCTTCGACACTCCCTTTGGCCACAGAAAGACTTGTTTGAGTAAAAATCCGCCCTGCCCTCCCCGCGCTGTCTTTATTTTCAGTTTCTTGGCAATCGGTCTCCATTCAGTCAATGGAAATATACTGGTTTTTAACGAAAAGGTAGTGGAAAAGCCACCTTGGCTTGGATAGTTCGGTGGCAGTCGTTCGAACGACGCTTGTCGTGCCCTAGACCCGGCATCGCTTCCACTGCAGCCTTGCTTGGACCCGCCGCCGAACGCTGGCAGCGGGGGCACCTTCTTCGAAACAAGCAGAGAAGTGGCCTCGGGCGCTCAGCGCCGTGTCCCCGGTGTTACTGCGCTGCTTGCGGATGGGCTCTTGTAAATGGAAAGAAAAAAAAAATCGGTGAAAACGCTTAATTTATCAGATTTGCATCTGTATTATGGACCATGTACAGAAGTACAAAAATACCGACCAACAGAGTCAGGGAGCGACAGTGAGGTTTCCTGGAAAACTGTGATACCAAACTTCCTCATTTTCAATCTTCTTTGCTTTAGGCCCGGAGAAAAAGCTCAGCCTAGTTTATCGGTATTTTCCTCTTTGAGTGCAAAGTCTGCGAGTGGCTTTTGTGCACCGTTAAACTGAGCGTGAAGCAGATTTAAAGTCCCTAGGACGACCTTTGGAGAAAATTAGGCCCCCTAAGACTTTCTGGCACTTTTGCCAAGAGCCTTCTTGATGTGGTTCATGTCAAGATGCAGCTTCTTGAATTTACTGGGTTTTTTTAAACCCTAGAATTTATAAACTTTGATAGGCATAAATTTGCCATAGATTAATTTTTTTTTTTGAGGACAACATGGAAAAAAATCTATGCTAGTTAATTAAACACAAGAAGACGGCAATTTGATCTGCTGCTGGCCCAGTCTATAAACTTCTTCTGCCCAAGTGGTTTGACAGATGGAGTTTAAACACTCACTCTGAAAAGCCTGTAACCTCTTTAAATCTAAACATTTTGACCCACTGGGATTACAAACTCCTAGCACAGCTGGACAGAGCGAGCCTCAACTGAACTTTATACAGTCATTCAGGACCTGGAAGTGCATTACATGTTCAGACAAAATCTGTGGGAAATAAAATGCTCCTGGGTCAACCATGCAGCACATAGGAGATGTCCAGGCAAGGTCATTTAAAAAAAGGTTTCACCCCCTCATAAAAAAGGTGGGGGGGAGGGAGAAGAAGTGTTGGAAAGGGAATTTCCACTTCCTTACAAACATGTTTCAGACTTCTAGCTCAGCAGAAAGCTTCATCTCATCCCTCTGTCCAGAGACCAGAAGGCAATGTTAGAGCTGGTGGTCCCCATTGCTGCAGGAAGACTTGAGGACACGTTTCACTTCTGGCAAGTGCTGAACTGTGAAGCTACGCTGAGCAAAAAGCACTGCAAAAGTCAATCCCTAATTGTTTAAAATGTTCACTGCTGGCCCTATCTCATGACCTTCATTCATACTTTTATTAAGTTTGACGTTTAACCTAGATAAGATGTATTTACTACCTCCAGAACACCCTCAACCCATGCTGGAATGTGACTCACGTTAGACTCTAAGTCCCTTCAAGTCAACTGAAGGGCAACTGTTTTAGACCTTGGAGGACTGTATGGAGCACTGAGGACTTTTATCCCTAATGCGATGGGAGCTGAGAGGACTCTCTCCGTCCCACAGCCGGAGGTGCTCCCTCCTAGTCCTTGGTCTGGCTTTCATTAGGCAGGAGTTGGAGAACTCCCAGGCAATTTGTGGAATACAGATCCAGTCCTGATCCTGCTGTCTCGTGCCGTTATTCAGCTCATACAAATGGGATCAGAAGGTTGAATCTGTAACCCCTTCCCCCTCCAAATCTTGTAAGGAACCAGGCTTGAGAATGCCACAGCATTGCCACAGCAGAGGAATTTACAGACCACTCAGCAATCCCGTCCAAAGACACAACCACAAAACCAAAAGCTCTTTCCATTTTTTAATATAGTGTTACAGAAACATCTGCGTGACCTTCTCAAGAGCATGGGCAGCTCCCCAGAGCTGTGTCTGTTTGCCATGCGCAGCGGGCAGGCTCCTCACCTTGGCAGGGAAACTTGGACCTCTCGGGTGTCACCTCGTTGGACCTCAAGGGAAGGTGTTGAGTCACGGGCTGCGTAGTGGTTGTCGGGGAGACAGTTTGTTCTCGTTTCCCATCGGAATTGAGCCTGAATTTTCTGGTAATTTAAGTAGGGGATAAAAAAACCCCAGCGAACAGTGATTTATTCTGATCTCCTTGGCACTTCAGAGGCAAAATGAAATCATCGGTAAGCTGCTAGAATATACTTTGTTTGTCTGCCAGGAGATAGCCAGGCCTCCCTTCTTAAGCCTAGCAAGCTGCTACAGGCTAAATTCCTTACTGATGCTTTCAGGCTTTCCTTCTCAGTGCTTGTAGCATAGGTTTGTTGTCAGAGGCCCTGGAGAAAAGGCGCCCGGCCCCTGGGGCCTCTACCACCAAGAAGATAGCTTTTCCAAAACATCGGGTGCTACTGCACAGTTGGGTCCTGTCCTCACGAACACGGTGCCCAGAGCACCGGCTCGCTTGCACAGCGCGTTTTGCCTTTACTAGGGCTGACGGCATTTAGGCAGGGTGAAAAATGAGAAAACGCGACTGTTGTTTGCCAAGAAGCAAAGAATGGCAAAGGTTCGGGGTTGTTTCAAAGCCTCTCTTGGCTGTACCCTTGGTATTTATGGCCTAGCTGGAGAAGGAGATCAGCTCTACTAAAAATACTTTCATGTTCAATATAACATTTTATCTCTGAGGGAGAGTGAGGGATTCACATGAAATGAAGCCAAGGCTGTATATTAATGCAAGCAATAAACCTCCTGAAATCTGTAACAAGCTAAACTTTTGAGGCATCCTTCCCAAGCTCCGCAGCCTACTGGTGGGAAGACTGGCAAAATCACACAGCAGCTTTGCTTTAATTTAAAGTTTCATTCGGAAAAAAGAATTCGGTTAGTAGAACTCCCTGTGTTATTTTGATATTGTGTTCAAAGACTTGAGGTTTTCTCGTGCTTGTTTGGAGTGTGGAAGCCACGTGGGGCAGCCGAGAGGGAAGTCTCTGCATGAAGGCCATTAATTATCGGTGCAGTTGGCTGCTGTGACATAGCAACATGCCTGGTGCCGTCAAGGCTGTGTAAGGAGAGGTAAAAGTCACCATAATATTACTGCCACAGTCACTTCAGCCTGGATGGCCAACATCTGAGGTGAGCAAAACTGTTGGGAGAGTGCTTCAAGACTGCCTGGAGGCTCAAGGAGTTGCCATATATTGGATGACATTTTCAAAGTGGCCTTCAAAACTGAAAATGCCCTCTCCAAGTCACCAAGCTACCAAGCTAGGCTGGAATAAGGCTTTGACTACATGGTAAGACTGGGCTTGAGGCTCTGCTGTCATGCCCATAGCCCAGCGGGGCTTCAGCAAAAAGCACTGCCATCCATCTGGGTTGGAGGGGTCTACCAGCAACATCTTCCTTCTCCCTCTGCTGGGGCAGGCCATAAATATGTTGACATGGCACTAAGACTCAGCATGGGTTGAACTTGCCCCGTTGGGTTGGAAAATGTTGAACCTGCGTGAGCAGATGCTCAAGTCCAGTTTTTAACAGGTGCAAAAGTAGAGGGAAAGTGGGCTGGGGTTCATAACCTGCATTATAAATCTCCCCTTAAACTGCCGTGAAAGCTGGCAGACCGGCTGGCCCATCATTTTTAAAACTCAGCTCTTGTTTCAAAATACCATTCCAACAGGCAGCTGCTCCAGCTGCGAGGCCTGCAGGGGAGTGACCATATAGCCATACAAATGATTTCTAAAAGCAAAGCTCAGTATAAATCCACATGCTCAGCAGTGTTGCTCTTCAAATTGTTTGAGTGCGGATCTGCTGCATGTCATCCAAAAGAGCTGTTTATATTTCTTGGTCCCTTTTGCTGCTTCCCAGGGCAAAAACAATCCCAAGATTGAATAGAAACAAAATCTTGGGGACGGCAGAACCTGGATAACTTGCCAAGCAAGATTAATTTGCAGTTGCTTAAATCCCATTTAGACGTTCATAAAATGTAAAGCACTAAAGGAAAGGAAGAACTAAAAACTCGAAGGAGAACAGTGTTAGTCAAAGAGCATCCTACGGATTCACAATGTACTATCCAAAAAACGGTTATCTTAAGAAGATAGCTTCTTACTAAGAAGCATTTGTTGACTGTATATATTTATGTCTACAGACATAAAAATTCCCATCACTTCTCGTTTTATGAAGGGAGAGAAGCAGCTGAGAAAACATTTGCCCTTTTCCAAAGAGCTTTATTTACATTATCATCAGAGTGGTTGAGCATGGAGGCACCAAGCAGTGCTGCAGGGGCCTCTGAACTGCCCTGGAAGATGGAGTTGAGGGTTGTATCAGAAGTGGAATTTAATCCTGCTATTTTTTCATTTCCAAAGATTGAGTGCAGTGCCTCCATTTTGCTTCAGTAGCTTCCCCAGCGACAGTGATGTCCTCTCCAGTTTTGCAGGGGTGAAATACTGAGGAGCTTTTCTGAAGGAAACATTCTTTTAAAAGGTAGTTGTGGCCAGCTGGAGAGCAGAAGTCTTTCTCTGCTCTGAATCTTTTCCCCAGTCTCCCCAGACTCCTCACACACACTTTCTTCTGCAGTATCTCAGGCACAACCTTTTCCCTAAATTTACTCTCCATATTTGCACATTTATTTCCCAAATTCAGTGGAATGGCTCTTGTCTCTGCCAAGAGATTCTGGTGACTTCTGCTCTCTCAAACAAGGGGTGGTGGCTACCTCCTCAGCAGAGTCCTTCCTTCTGCATCTTGCAGCTGGGGCTGTAATTCCTTCCGTGTTATCCGCATCCCTGAGAGGAGCAGAGATCAAGGCAAGAGGCAGATTTTAGGAGCGGCGTGTGTTGGCGTGCAAGACACCCACGTCGGCTGTCTCTGGGGTGGTTCCAGTGTGAGACGGGACCCCAGGAAGATGTGGTGCATGAGAATCCATTGAGCTGGTGGAAAGGCTTGGGAAGCGGCAGGACCAGCGTGGGCATGGGGAGGTGAATAGCAGGCAATGAAGAATTTCCAGCATGGGCTAGCAGAAACCTGCAGGGCTTCAGAATTTCAGGGAAAACAGAGAAAAAGAGGCTTTCACAAATGCACTAACTTCCAGTGAAGGTCACTCAAGGCTAAGACCATGAGTTATTGCCTGTCAGCACGCTCTGATGCAGTGTCCTGTCCATCACTACAGCCATTCCTCCATGCTAATTTTATTCTTGCACAGCACCAGCACCCAAAATACCTCCTTTCCTTTCACCGGCCACACACTCAAAAGCCAGCTCCTGCCAAACTCCCAAACCAAGCATTAGCTGTCGGCCAGGGCTATCTTGCTGTCATCCACATATCCAAGTTATCTCAACTGGCTCGGGTTAGACAGTGTTTGGGTGAGACTGTGAGGAGCTGACGCGCATGTTGTCAGGAGCTACATGACCATCTGTGAGTTAATCTGTGACAGAGTCACCAAGGACATGTGGGTGTCCTGAGGTCTGTGGGGACAGCAGCAGGAACGGGACTGTATGCAAATGTTGTTTCTAGCAGTGTTTCCTGCCCTTTTAAAAAAATTCTTGGGATAAACTAGCTAGGTAAAGACAAATAGAAAGAAAACAAAATGTACTTACCTTGAACTCTTGGACTGACATTAGTTCACAACGTGTGACCTTCACTCAGGGTTTCTGAGTAGTTCACGGGCAGACACGGCATGCCTTGACCCACTGCTGTGGCTAGCTGCTGGTGAGAAGTGTGGGCCGCTTGCTTTCTGCCTCTCCAGCCTTATCTGACTTGAAAGTTTAATTTAAGGGAAAACAAAGATAGCTTTAAGCACACAGGCAAAGGTTATGTAGAGTCTGCCCTGAATGTTCAGTGCCAGCCTGCAGGGGTTCATCTAGCTTCATGCTGCCCTTGGGCAACCAGGAGCCCGAGACCAGAGCATCAGACCAGGCACGTACACATGGAGCTACTCAAAGCAGCATGGAAAGATTTCATCACTCTCTGATGAGACTGGGAGAAAACAAGTCCAAAGCTGGTGAAAGAAACATTCCAGTAAAATTTACAGCAACAAAGGGGACAAATTCTAGCACAATTCAAGAGATTTTGGCAGGACCTGGTAAAACGGCAGCCTGCTAGGATGTGTTTAAGGAGAGGGAAGGAAGATGCACACGGGAGCATATGACATGGAGAAAGAAGAGCCATCCTTGGTTCTCAGGACAACACTGTGAAAGACACCCGTTGTTACTGCCTTCCACAACTTGATATTGCCTCTTCTGAATTTACTGTGAGCGTTGGATGGGTCTTCTGCCTATGGTCTTTAGCTAAGCAGCTCCATCTTGGGCAAAATGATAGTAGGTGGGCATGGTCCCACGAGCAGCCTTCATCTGGGTGTCAGAGGAAGATCAAGGCTCCTTCCTTAGCATAGCCATTGGGACATCGTGTTGTGGAGACTGGAGGAAACTGCTGCTGGGAAGTAGCTGTGTTAAACCTCTCAATTAGGCTCTCTGATTCAACTGGAAACCTGATGCTTTTTGTCTTCTCCCTCCCCAGAGGGACGTGCTTGGCTTTCCGAGTGCCTCTAAGCAAAACAAAAGCTCTCCCACAAGAGATGATTGTGGTGGGTATAGTCACCCACACTATTAAACCAACTGAGTCGCAATGAATGCTGGCTCTCAGCTGTATTCTGCCAACCGTAATCCCTTGCAAAAGGATGCTAGAAGAATTGCGGCAATTAAGAGGAGAGAAGGGAGAGGTTCGTTTACAAAAAATCTTCCTTTTTTAAAGCTAAATGGATGCCTCAGGCTGTGACGCAATCTGAGCAACGTGCCTGAACAGAGGGTGCAAATCGGAAATTTAATAAGAAAGGGGAGGTTGAAAGGGCAGCATTGACTGCAGTGAGTAAAAATGAGCAGTTTCATCTGAGTGTGTTTAAAGTGCTTCTAAAAACAGCTTGAGGCTTTGACCCAAGAAAATGCATGAATGACTTCCAGAAAAAACTTCAGCGAACATTTACTCTAACAGGCAGTCAAAAACCCGCCTGGGCCCTCCAGTGCTGCCTGTGCTGCAGTTTTATTATTTTTTGAATGGGATGAGAAGAAGCAGATTCTCCCCCGAAGGGAGGAGTCATCAGCCGTGCTCTGCCTGGCTGACAGCTCCTGCACGTGGCCTTTGCCAGAGTATGCAAGGAGGAGATGGAGCCGATGGTGGGTCTGTGGTGGCTCTCCACCGGCAGGTTTAATGGAGCAACGCTGATTGTCTGCTCCTGCCTAAAAGCGCTGCCCATGCTGGTTCTGCAGTACTGCCCGTAGGACATTTGCTGCTCTCTCAGCCAACACATGGTTTACTGCAGCTGCAGCAACCTCTGATGGACCATGGAGCAGCCCTGGTGTGGGCCCAAGCTGGTCAGACACCAAAATCTGAGTGCTAAAAGAAAAAATGGGATTAATAATATTATTGTTAACAACTGGGGAAAAAGAAAAGGGGGGATTTCTCTTAAAAGTGAGCTTGATTCAAAGGGTGGCTGTGAGAACCCTCTACGGCATCTTCCCGTGACCTTGTGCTTGAGGAGCAGCAGAAGACCCAGGGGCAGCGTCTCCTGTGGACTGGTGCCCCCTGCGCTCCATTTTGCAGACATGGGTGTTTCATTACCACTGCAGTGAGTGATCAGTTCCTGACAGAGGTGTATATACGGAGCACAAACAAACGGGATTTACAACCGCCGGCTTCCTGGCGTTGCTTTTCAGGAGCAGAAGCGGCAAGAGCACCCAGCAGACTGAGAAAACAACTCAGAAGAGTAAAAATTTTTGAAAATGTGCCTGTTCTCCAGACACTCCTGGGAGAACATAAACAGTGTGTTTGGAAGTAAACTTGCTATCTTCTTCCTTGCTCAGTAATAGTTCAACATACTGAAAATGTGTTACTCGACTTGCAGAGCATCGCAGAACCTCAATATTGTTTACCTCTTCCTTGGTGAGACTCAAATATAAGATGTTTGTGCTGTAGCAATGCCAACATTACTGGCCTCTGAGCTGCTAACAAGAGGTTTGTATGTTGGGTGAGGAAGGCAAAGCACAGCCAATAATTAAGTTACTTTGGCCTCTTACTGCTATAGTGGTTCTGCAAAAAATATTTGATATCAAAAAGGAGTAAAAATAAGAAACATTTCAAGCAGTGTGGTGCAGACCAGAAGGTTTTCAGGGTTTGGCCCTGTCTGAGTTTGGAGCTGTCTGCTGTGCCGATGATTTTTGACTCTCTTGCCTTCTCTGTGAGGCAGTGGCTGAATCATGGGTCTAGTCCCACCTCTGTTCTTCTGTGAAGAACCAAATGTGCCAGGTAACCTGATGTCCCCTTTCGTTTCACACCCTTGTTCATCAGTGAGGACCTCCTAGGTGGTCATCACCACCACCACTTGGGCCCAAAGTGCCCTTGGCTGCCAAGTGGATGCTGGTACTTTTGCAAGGATCCCAGCGCGCAGTCAAAGACGGCTCTAAAGCCTTCAAGGCAGGAAGGAAAGATGGTTATTTCATTTTGCCTTTGGCCAGTTTTCCCCTCTCCTCCTGCCAACCCATCTGCTAACATTCAGTGACTCTGAGGAGATCCACCCACAGCAAGATGGTTCATTTTCTTTTAAAATGTTTGTAATTAAGAGCTCCGGTTCCATGGTGATAAGTGCTCTGCAAGTCCTTAGAAATAAAGCCATTAAGTGAAGGAGGCACCATAGCTGCTCTTGAAAAACAAAACACACCAGCAAAAAGTCATGCTTCAGAAGGAAGTAGAGTTAGGGCTGCCTTTCCAGACTTGGAACACAGTTTTTTGCAAATACAAACCTTTCTGGGCATGAATTTGTCAGTGCAAATTAAGCTGTGGAGCAGAATCACCGTCCTGTGCCTGCATGAACTTGAATGCTTGCTTATCTATGGCTTTTGTACCCTTCAGATGATAGCCACCCCACGTTCATAGTCAATGCAATATTAGAGAAAACCAAACCGATATGGGAACAGACTGGAGCCAGCCTTTAGTGACAACCCCTTTAGCTTCCCTGCTTGCTTTTCTCAGCTGCTGTTTGGCCAGCACTGCTCTACAGCTTCCTCACTCCGCGGCACCTGCTGATGCTCTGCCTGGTGGGCGCCTGCTGGCAGCAGCACCGGGTTCAGGGGGTCCAAGCCGTCAGGCAGGAAGGTAGCTAGCCAGGCTGGCTATTGAACTGAGGGCACCATCACAGCTAGGAAAAACGACTGTATGCGAGGATAGGGGGAAAAAAATAGTGAGAATTAATATCTAGATAAGTGATGCCTTAAGAAGATGTGACTCCAAACTGCATAGCTGGACACCATCCTGCAGAAATGTGTCCAAAAGTGTCTGTGTCTCTTAGTCCTCCTTAAATTTGGCTGGAAAATCACAGCGGTGTGGCAGTGAAGCCAGGCTACCCGCAGAACAGAGTAAAGCCCTGTGGGATTCTCCCTCTGTGGAGCTATTGCTCTGAGGTTCGAGATGACTCACATGAGTTATTAGAAGAGCTAGAGGAATCCCAAGAGCAAAATTTGTTCCTGCTCCACAGCGTTGTGCAAGCCATGTGGAAGGCTGCTTGTTCCTCATTTCCAGCAACCCGCAGAAGAACAGAGGCAGGACTGTTCAGCAGCTCAGCTTTGAGAGAAGAGGAGCTCACTGCAAACGGCAACAGACGGACTTCTGAGCGGCCTTGCTGGAGGAAAACCTGCCCTGGTCTTGTTTCAAAGTAACACGGGTCTAAACTGCAAAGATGTTGAGGTAGCTCATGAAAAGAAAGTAGTCCTGGGAGCTGGGTAAGCAACAGCTCTATTTGGCAGTGCAAACGGGGTCCAGTTGCATTTAAGGGACCTTAGTAAGGCCGTGTAGCATGATTCATTTAAAAGCAGCTGTGCAACCTCAGAGAAACTTTCCCTCCAGCAGTGTCATGCATAAGCAAGATACAACTGCTACAAAGCACCTTTTATATCCGCTTCATTTGGAAAGAAAAGGTAAGTAGCAATTAAAAGACATAATTTATTTTATTGTCTTTGGCCCTGACCTGGTGAAAAAAACCTCAGCCCAGCATCAATGATGCAAACAGAATTCAGGCCCATAAATCCACAGTTATCAGAACTTCAGGCCTCAGGGAATGAGCTGATCTGGTTCTCTCACCCCTTCTTTGCCAGATGTCTCTTCAGACACCTAGATGGTTCAAGGCAAGGAAGTATCTGCACACCCCCAAAAAATCAGCTTTCTCATGTCACCCTGAGCTGCTATTACATGAAAAGAAGTAACAAGAGCCAGTCAACTAAGATCAGAGCTGGCAGCAAGATCAGAACTGCCAGCCTGGAGCAGCCGCCATGGGTGGGATGGGAGCCAGGAGCAACATGTGAATGCCCTGGAAAGTCAACAAGAGGCCAAGGCTTGCAAATGCTCGGAGATGCTTGTGTGACAGGGATTGAGCAGGAGAGAATCACAGGATAATCTTTCCACTAACCCATGGGAGGGAAGAAGGAAAAGTTTGCGAATCTTTGACCAAAGGATTTCTTTAAGTCTGTAAGAGTTTTCTTTTGCTTGCTGGTGCGGTTGCCTTTGAAGGTCAGATCCAAGTCCAGCAAAAAAGCTAAATAAAATAAAAAATCTGTACCAAACACAACAATGAAAAATAAAATACATTCCCATAAAAATATATCTGCCCCCTTACAGATATGAGATCAGGCCAGTAGTTTAAAGTACAAGAACTGGAACTTATTCTTGGACTTACGCAGTTCCCATGTGTCCTACATGAATGTAATTTACTATGTATTTTTGCTGTTTTAATTTGTCCAGAGACATATTTTGTTCAAAAATGCAAAAACACCCCCAAACAATTGTTTATTAAGTGAAACGAAAAGGACTTGTTTGGCAAGTAGAAGTGGAAAGGCCTAGGGACAGCTGGAGCTCAAAGAAAAGAGAGCACAGCCTGAAACAGGAAAGTCTCAAGCCCCCAAAGCACTTGAATCTCCCTATAAATTGCGAGACAAGTGTTAGGGCATGTCCCAAGGAGAGCTGCCACCTTCCATGTTAGTGCCCTCATAACTGGATCATGCCAGAAGACCAGCACTAACAAATTAACTCTATTGCCATGCAAAGGTTTTTAGACAAAACTTTCTTATTCTTTTCCCTGAGGACCTACTTCTGGTCACAGCTGAAGATGGGATTTGAGGCTAGATGGCTCTATGGTCTGATTCAATACGGTGGTTCTTGTCTTAACCATCCCATCTAGTCTTGTAATCTATGAAGTATCTTCTGTAGGCTGTTACAGAGAAGATGAGCAAGGATGCTGCACAAAATTTCCAAGAGCTCTTAAAGTCAAGGTGCAATTAAGACATGTTATTCAGCCTGCTTGCTCCACTAGTTACCCTCTAGGGCTTAGCAGTGATATCTGAATTGCTGACCAAGTGTGGACTCACCTGCTCCACACAGGCCTTCTTGGCAAAGGAGATCGTGGCTATGGAGTTATAAGCTATAGGCAGCTCCTATCCATTTGCCTCCCCTTCCTCCACCTCCACAAGAACTGAGAAGAAATTGTGTCACAAATACTAGACTACGTAATTTAGCACAGGCCTGTATAGCTGAACATCACCCTCTGAGGACTGTTTGACCTGACACACATCAACAACTGGAAATCCATGAGTCCTCCCAAACCTACCAATCTTGGGGTAGCCTGAACAACCAGATTTGCTCACATGAAGTGGGATGAGTACTGCAGTGCAACTGCACAACATCCGGCAGCCAAGAAAGACCACCAAGGTGAGATCACTCTTCAGTTGTGCTAAAGGTGCAGCAAGAGGAGCTACCACTTACAGTGTTGCAGAGGCTCTTGGTAGTGCCACAGCCTGGGCAGGCTCTCTGGTATGAGATGGAGAGGTTGCAAAGAGGGTTTAAAACCACCATGCTCCCACCTTGCCAGGGCCACAAGCTCTACACTGCACCAGGGAATCAGATACATGGAGTGTTAACATCTGACCGTGCTTAGAAGGAGCAGCTGGCCAAATATGACAAGGATGATAAAAAATGCATGCTAGCCAGAGGAGATTGTGAGCTGGGGCATTCCTGTTTCCCCCACAAGGTTCACAATGACCTAACCATGGGAGCATAGGAACACCCAGCACCATATGTGCACATGTCCCTCCCAAAAAAGCAGAACAGGATGCTATATGTGATGTGAATGTCATCAGCATTTGTCACCTGCTGCCATGAAGACTCCAGCTTCTATTTGACTGCAGTTCCTGTTGCACATTGAAGCTTTTTTTGCTTTTACAGAGCCATGTCAGGAAATGCCAACACATAATTTTAGGAGAGGGTACTCCCTCGCCTCCTGTGGAGGAGATATTCTGATTTATAGTCCTTTCCAGTGGTCAGAAAGCCAGCAAGCCAAATTGTTGGGGTGAAGGTGTGCAGCCAGCCCTGGAAACTTGGGGCTTTGGACATGTGGTTGCTAATACCAGGAAGAGGATGATGCTCCTTGGTGGCAAACACATGGCTAAGGTAAAGGGATGAAACCTTGAGGGCAGCCCAGTAATGAGGTGGATGGGTCCACCCTTTTGGTGCATTGATTTCCTGCTGTCTGCTTGGAATCAGGTTACAAGGCCTCTGCGTTGCTGCAAAGCGGCCGTGGCGTGTGGAGCCTGGTCTTGCACGATCCCCCGCTGTACTTGCATAACGAATGAAAGATTAAAAGAACAAGCTCCGCGCCTGGATGCTTTAGGCGGCAGGAAACTAATATTTCAAGGTTGGAAGATGTAAATGTGCAAAATGGCAGTTCCCTTTTATGCACAGCTAGTGCTTGCAGCCAGATTTTGTTATTTATGTCCAGGCTTGAGATATTTCCCAGCTCCTGGGGCTCTCTGATAGCTAGCTGAAAGCTCTCTTGGGCAGGCTGACCTTATGCTGATGCTGTTACAGAGCCATGTCAGGAAATGCCAACACATAATTTTAGGAGAGGGTACCCCCTCATCATAAGTATCTGAAATTACAGTATACATATATTTTTTCCAGTTGCAAAGCTGGCCAGTCGCCTTCCTCCTATACCATTTGCTGGAGGCAGCAGCAGAATGGATTTATTTCCCTCAAAAACAAAGGATTTCAGCTCAGACACTTGGTCATTCCCCACCTTACGGCTGCGTGTTTGATCACCCATGCTATGGGTGATGAACATGTATTCAGATTCATGTTACATATGCTCAGGTGCTACAGGTGTCCGATAACTAAATCATGGCTTAGATGCTCTAATGGGGGGGCTGGATACCTACAGCCCCCAGTAGACTGGGGTTACTCTATTAGCATATCACCATTACTTGCTTCTTCTTGGATATTCACTCTTTCCATCTCCTTTCTCATGGCATTTCCAACTCCATGTCCTGCAGGAAAAGAGGTGAGGGGCAACCCCAAATCTGCTGCTAATGCTGTGCTGAGGAATCGCCAGTGCCACTGCAGCTTCTACATATGCCTCCTCCATAACGCAGACATGCTGACCGGCAACGGCTGGTGCCACTGCCCCTCTGACACGCTCAAAGCCATGTGTGTGCTTCAGGAAAGGAGGCAGCAGGAGCATAACGGGAGCTATTAAGGAGGAATTTGGATGCTTGCAGCTGCTTCCAGCTCTCCAGTCTCTACTGAGGGAAAATGCACAAATTGCTCCTCCTGTTTGGCTTTGTCTATGCGCAAAGGATGTCTTGACCTAACTGCACACCACATGCTTGTGGAAAGGAGCAGGAATGACCTGTGTCAGTGGCATGGGGCTGTGGCCGTGCTAAGGACTGTCCCAGTATCATGGCCTGTGAGCTCTGCAGTTAGGCAAGTTGGAGGTGCTAGGGAGCTGTGCACCACAGCTGGATTAAATAGAGTCAAAGGAGGCAAGAACTTGTAGCTTCAGTGCTTGGAGCACTGAAGAGCACTAGAACAGGTTGCCCAGGAAGGTTGTGGAGTCTCCTTCTCCGGAGATATTCAAAACCTGCCAGGATGCAACCCTGTCTAACATGTTCTGGGTGACCCTGCTGAGGAGGGAGGTTGGACTAGATGATCTCCAGAGGTCCCTCCCAACCTCAAGCGTTCTGTGATTCTGTGATTCTATGAGTATTTAGAGATACCTTGCTAGGTGGTCAGGCAACAGCCTTTCCAGCAGTTTGGGAGGAATGGGGTCTTTCTTCTCTACCCCTCTCCCTGTTTTCCTAAAGCTTATGGGCATTTGAGCTGCATTTCCCTGGTGAAAAACAGAGCTGAAAGCAGCAACTGTTCAAAATTTGCCAGGGGAGCTAGGGGGGGATCAGCAGGCAGAGCATAATTGCTGGAGCGTTGTTTCTTTTGGAAACTGGGCTAAAAATACCACATGCCTAGCTGACAGCTCTGCCACAACAAACAGCGAGCACCAGGAACGCCGGGCATCTTTTGCATCATGTTAACGCCCTTATAACCATCCTTTTCTCCAGTCTTTGGAGCAATAAATTTTCCAACTCTAAACTGAATACTAGGCCAGCACTGAAAGGTTAGGCAATGTGTTATTTCTCTCCTTCCACATTTCCTTTTTATTTCTCCCAGAACAATTTCTTAAGTGTATGCATCCAAAACAGCTTAGCTAACTGGCTCCTATCCTATTTAGTAAGCAAGTAAAATATTTTGTTTAATTGCTATAATTTTTTTTTCACGGATAGATAGCACAGACTGACAGCCCTGGTCTAAAGCGGACAAACTTGGCAGCCAAGCTGTCGCTACTTCGACTGGTTGCTTAAATCTATAAGCACAGGCTCGGCAGAGCGGTGCGAGGATTTCTGCTGGCCATAAGAACCGCGTGTCTTTTGGCTCGTATCCGCACCAGATTCGAGCTGAGGAATCTGCAATCTTTCAAAGACATTTACCGTATTTGCTAGCACCATAGCTGAGGCCATGCTCTGACATTTGCCTTCCGATTTTTGCCCTATCAAACCAAGTCCTTGGTTTGACTCCAGTACCCTATGGTGGCTTGGGAGCTGCTGTAAGATGTTTGGCTGTCCCCTCATAGACCGACTTTCTCAACCGCCCTTTACAATGCCTCTATTGCTTGCCCCATACTTTTTTTCCATGGTGTAAGCCCCACAGTGCTGGTTCATGTGCTTGAACTTGCGGTCACATGCCTCATCCTGTCCACCTAAGGCTCCGCTGTGGCAGAGGTGTGAGCTCCTTTCCGAAATGCTCAGATACGTGGGCATACTTTTAGGCTGGTGAGTCGTCCCTGCCTGCAGGCGTGCAGCCCAGGACACGTTGCAACAGTGCTGCGACTAATCAGCGATTTTAAAGAAAATATAATTATCGGGCCATTCAGACAGAGCTTGTCAAATCCTCTCCTCTGGTGGATGAAAACTGTCTAGTTTCTCACCTTTTTTAAAAAAAAATAAATAAGAGAAGGCAGTGAGTCTCCCTGGAGCCATGCCCGCTCCAATCCCAAAGCTGTTGCCAGCAAACAGACTTGCAAAAGGTTTGGTAGGGGCTGCCCCACGCAAGAGATGTGGGCTTCTTCCAGGTAGGGAAAAGGCTTCAAAGGTGCCATCTCCCAGGGAACTGAGAGCCACATGGCCATCTTCCAGGAGAGGAGCTCCATTGCAGCATTCAGCTGAGGCATCTCAGTGGAGAAAGGAGGAAGGAGGAGGAAAGAAAAATCATGGGTCCGCGCTCTCCGGCTTGCTGTGAGCTACTCACAGCTGAGTGGCAGATGAACGAGAAGCAGCTCAGCAATGCTTTTTTCGAGAGCAGAGTAAGCTCCAAAGCACGAGGGGAGACAGGGAGTTAGGAACCATGACGGAGAGCGAAGCTGTCCGTAGACTTGCCGTGTGTCTTACGCTGGACACACGGGCCGCACTTCCTGATGGTCTGTATCTGACTCCTGTCTTTTGTAAGGATTTAAGAAGATAACCCAAACTCTGCCTGCTGGGAAAGGGAAGCCCAAAACTTCAGGGTAAGGAGCTAAACTCCAAATTGCAGTAACATATCTGATGCTGTGGCCCAAGCTTCCTCAAGAACCACAACTGCACAGTTCCCATGGACTTTGCAGACTGAGGAAGTGAGCCATCGTTTCAAGGAAAAAGAAAGTCAGGCTGCATACGGTGCATATTTTTTGCGGCCCCCACAGGTTCAAAAGTTTGGCTGTGGTTTTTGTAATGTGGGTCAGGACCAGACTCCCTGTAGCTGGTGTAAATGCAGTGTCCAGTGGGAAGAAGGTGTTGATGCTCCTTCCTTCCTCGGCCCCTGGTGCCACCAGGGAAGGAGTGATGGACTGAAGAGGCAACATGGAGGGTGCCTGGGTATGATAGCATCTCTAGCCCTTGCCAAACCAACTGCTAGGCTGGCATAAAGCAAAACATAACAAAAATGTCACAGCAACAGCAAGCATTAAAAGCTATTGTGTCCATCAACCCCAAGTCTTCAAGTTTGGCAGCTCACAGAGGTATTCCCAGAACACCCAGTGGGCCTCAGTGCCAGGTAACTCCCCCAAGCTCTCCTTAGCAGACCCACCTGACATGGTGACCCACACGGTGCTCTAAGCCAAACAGAGGAACTCAATAATTCACGGTTGCATGAATGAAAGAGATGCAATCAGAGCCAGCTTGCAGCCGTGCGGGGCCTCGCTCCAAAAAGGGGGCTGAGAGGGCCGTGGTTTGTTCCTCTGGTGGAGCTCGCAGAGACGGGAGCGGTTCTTTGTAGGCTCTGGACTGAGGCGAGGTGACACCGGGTGGCAAAGCTGGTAAAGAGCAACTGGAGCCACAAGCTGGTCTCTTTAACGCTCACGGTTAGAGAAGCAACCAAGATGCGTCTGTGTGATAGATTACACGGCTCCTTCTTTAATGAGTCATTTTAGCAGCCCAGCTTCGATATGCAGCGATTTTGCGTTTTGCTGTGATTTCAGAGGGTGTGAACCGAAAGCGAGACATCAAAGCAACCAGCTGGGGCCGGGTTGGCAAAGCGAGGCCACACGCCGAGCAGATTCGTCTGGCCCGTTCAAGCCGGGAAAGAGCTCCGGCGCCCCGCGCGACCGCAGAGAGGACCAGCACAAATGCACGTGAAAGCGCCCGCTGCAAAAGTCACGTCGGCTCCATCGCGCAGGGCCAAAGAGAGGATTCGGATCTCACTATGGCTGTAAGGATGTCCTCATCCCGCTCACTCGCTTGACTCACGCTGGGTGTGGGGGGAAGAGAGATTTTCTTTTTAACACTTAGTGATAGCATCTAGTAAGAGCAGGAATGTGCTACCAGTCTGGCCGGTCCAAAAGACAGGGCTGCGGCTGTACAGAGAAATGATGACTGAAAAAGGTGATGCTGGGGGTGAAAACCTGCTTCACTGGTACGCGTCTCGCTGCAGTTCGGTTGCAAGGCTCAGGCTAAAAAGCATCAGCGAGCAGAGAGCCCCATATTTGGAGAACCAAGGTAGGGAAATAAAAACTCATCAGAGCGTTTCCACTTTTTCTATTACGGATAGCAATTTCAAAGCCAGCAAGCCAGCCAGCATGCTGGTGAAATGCTGTTAATCATTTTTATTAGCCCAAAGCGTACTTTGAGTGGAGCAGCAAGAGCCCCACGGTGCTGGCTGTCACGGGGAGGGTGGTGAAAACCCTGCAGCATTAGAGCAACCCTTTTCAAAGCCTATCCTGTGATTACTGCTTTAGCAAGGTGTTAAAAAGAGGCTGTCAGCATTTCTGCAACAGCGTTAAGCGCATTCACTGAGTTTTGTTGTTGTCTGCTCTTTCCTTCCGCCTCTATTGGGAGCATCCCCAGCAGCATCGTGTTATTCTCTGGTGCTGTGAAGACCTTCATACTCTGATCGTTGGTATCAAAAGTCCAAAAGATTGCTACAAAAAGCCCTGTATTTCCTGAGAAAGGAAGTTTTCTTTGCCCTTCCTTCTTAAAAGCAAACACTTCTGAGACTCAAGAGTGTACCATGAGCCTGCCCAGAGGGGTTTTGCCTTCCACTTCCCACCTGCACACCTTGCTTTTCCTCTCCAGCTGCCTCCGAGCGCTTTAGGAGCTGGGGAAAAGCTTTGGCAGGAATAGCTGAGGCTGCAGCCTGGGCTGCTGCTGCCCTCTCCTGGGTCTGGAGATCGGTGCAAAGCAGAGGGTTGGCTTTTTTCTTTCTGAAATGAGATTTCTGCTGCCCTGGATGCCCGTTCACCCTGGGGAACCATGTAACAGGGTGGCCCGGTTCCTCCTGCATGTGACCTTCGCAGTGTTGCAGGAGAAGGTGTCACAGGGCCGAATGGGGTCGACAGCTTTCAGGAGGGTTCGGCTGCAGCAGGTGCCGGGGCCTGGCCGTGCTGCCCCGCTGGTACCCGCGGTGGCATTTATCTTGGGGAAAAGAGTGCAGCCCAGTTGGCTTTTGGCTCCTTCAGGGTCCGTGGGGCTGGTTTGTGCTATTTGGAGACCTCCTTTCACTGGTCCCCTCGTGACTCCACCAGCTCCTCTGTGCTCCTGTCTTGGGGTGCGACAGATCTCTTGTATCTGGCTGCCTGCTTAGTGCTTGCCTGAGCCTGCAATGAAACTCTCCTGCCGAAATGACTGTGCAGGCACATTCGGACAGCCTCTCCTGGGAGATGCAAATGCTTACCCAAAGACAGATAAACCCCAGCTCTACACGCAAGCTGGAGGGCAGGAAGCCAGTTACTAATTTGCAGCTACTGAGAAGGTCTTTGCTGGTGCCTCTTTGAAGAGATGTTCAGGGACTGCAGAATGATGTCGCCTCCCCGGTGGCCCGTGTATCATTTAATGCAGCGATTGGCTAACGGTTTCAAAAGCCACTTTGTGGCTTATTATATTATCATTGCCTTGCGAGTGGAGGGGAACTCTCAGGGCTGGAGAGTTCAGACATTTGTGCAGCCCCCTGCTTTCTTTTCAACGTGAGCAAAGGAGAAGCTGCTTTCAGGGGGTTTCCTATAGCTGTTGGCCTGCGTGGGGATGGTGACCTGCCTGGCCTGAGAAGCTTTGGACTCACCTCGCCTGTGAAAGTCATCCCATCTGTAGCCTAAAGCAGAATAAAACCCCACGGACTTGAAGACTGGGACGCAAATCCTCCCTCCCAGCTGAGTGGCTCAAGGCTGCAGGCTTCAGGAACCTGATCCTGTGCTCAGTACTTCTGTGATGCTATGATCCTGCTTCTCCCAACACTGGTACAGTCCAGCTGCATTTGCAAACTAGGTTTTCTCCAAATCCCATAACTTTCCCACGTGTTTCTTACAAGGGATCCTGGACCATCTTTGAAGCTGAGTGTCTGAAATCTAGGCATAAATGCAACCACATTTTAGGTACCAAAGATGTTCCAGATGCCTTCTCAAGTTGTGCTACATGCCCAGCAAACGCTATGGTAGTCAGGCTCTGAAAATGTATTGCCACGAGGGGGTGCCAGGCTGATGCAAGTGGAGCTGGGTGCCTTGCACACCCTTAGGAGAAAACACAGGCAAGGAACAGCTCTTGGGTGAACAGTCCTCATTTTTTTTTCACTCACAAATCCATATTATTGCTAGTTTTTTGGTTGTATCTCATCCACATTGAAGCTGGCTTCACATGTACAGCCACTCAGGTTGCTCCAAGGTGCTTAATGGCCAAATTAATTCATTTATTTAAAAACCAAATATTTAAAGAGATAGGGAAGAGATATGTTGTTAACTAGCATGAGGTGTTACCTGCCCAGGGTAGCCAGCAGACAAGTTGCAAGCATGGGCTGCATGCCTAGGCATGAGGCTACCAGGATGGGCAAAGGGCCTGGTACAGGCCATAGTTGAGGTAGGAGCTGTGTCTTGTTGCTCCTACAGAGCTGATGCTGACCACACTGTGCCTCTCATGCTGAGGGGCTCAGAGGCTGAAGAAGGAGGCTGCTCATCCCACATAAGTGGTCAGTGATTGCTTCCCATACAAGTCAAGGGTAACGAGGACTGTAAGTCAGGCTTGCTCTTCATCCCTCATCCTGTAAGAACAAGTCACATGCACAGAGTTACTTCTTGCAAATGTATAATATTCTTCCAGCCATGGATGAAAAACTCCATCATGGGCTATTAAATATGAAGTCTCTGAGCTACAAATCCTGTTCTAGACTGAAGAGTGTTAATATATTTATGTACTCCTATATAGAAGCTGTTGCAGACCTTTGACAATCTCTGTTGCTTTTTGAACTTCTTCCAGTCCATCTATATCCTTCTGAGATGAGGAGACCAGAAATGCACTCAGTAAATTATGGATACGTACAGTGCCATGGAGATGTTCTCCCCTTCATGCTCTCTTCCTTTCTTTTAATATGTACCTTACTCCTGAACAGCCTTTGAATTAGCTGGTAAAATCCTGAGCTTTTGTTCCAGGGAGAGAATAGCTTGGAGCACATCCTAACATTGTAAAGAGAGAGAAATGGGAAAAATGTGTTTATCCATATTCAATACCATCTGCCATTTTATTATCCAATTGCTTAGCATCATGAGCTGTTGTTTAGTTTGGATCGCTGATGGCCTTGATGCCACATGGCCTGATCGATGCTACTCGAGGCCGCAGAGGTGCTTCCCATCCCATGGGACGTCTGAGCGTAGCCAAGGTCAGGTAGTAGGAAGACTCATCCCCATGGCCCACAGCTTTGTTTGATGGGCCAGGAGGAGTGCAGAGCCTGGAGAAGTCTTGCCACCACCTTTCCCTCTGGCTCATCCCAATCTTGCCAAATGTCCGCCCAGCCTCAGGACTGCCTGGGTTCCTGCGTCAGCAGTGAGGGTGAAACACTTGCAGCCGGAGGTGGGCCAGCGTCTTGAGCAAGGACGTTGGGTAGCTGCAGACTTTTGAGGAGGAAGCAGGGCTACATGTCCCCCCGCATCGCTGCCTAGGCATCAATGGCAGCTCCATCCTTCTGTGTGGACCAAAGCGCCTTCATGCAAGGCAAAAGGATGTGCCTTAGGGGCAAATAAACAGCAATGCCGTGAGTACTTAGAAAACGACATGGGACCAAAGGGAAGCCAGTCCTGCACTGACAGACTAAAATGGTAAGATGATTCTTTCTCTTGCTTGTCATTCAGCAGGAACAGTGCATGGGATGCTCTTAGCAGCCAGCAAGCTCTGCACCGGGCGGGATTTTCAGAGCTAGTTATGTGCGCAGCCTCCAGCCACCTGGCTGTGGTGTGACAGGCAGTTATATGAGGGGGTTGAAAGGCTTTGCCTTATCTGTGTGTTGTTCTAGTCTATAACTGTATCATATGTGATGCTCCCAGGCCCATTTCGGTGTGCACAGACCGTAAGAGCTCCAGAGAGAGCCAGCCAAATGTCACACAGAGATTCGTCTCCCACACGTATGTACAGATGGACCTGGGGGGGAGGAGGGGAGCTTTTAGCTGTGTCTTGGTATGGAGGAGACTGTTACTGAGGGCACTGCTCCACTAGCTTCACACAGAGCACAGCAGCTTTCAACCAAAGGTAGTGCTAAGCCTTTTCTCTAGGTGGCCCTCCACGTTGGAAGAGGTGTCCCCTGTGACTGAGCCAGCAGGCGGCTGAGACCCTTTGGGTTTTTTTTGGTTGTGTGCAGACAGCAAAAGAAATATTTCTCAACTTATACCATTACTGAATGATTCAAAGTGGTCATCCTTAGAGCCTGGCCAGTACGTAGCCTTCAGTAGGGAGCATGGTCTCTTCAGTATCTGAGAAGCTGGAAACTCTTGATCCTGTTCATTCGGGTGACCACTATTTCTGTCCTTTCTTATAGCAAGTCCTAACTTGTGTGGGACAAATATGAGGCTCTGTGCAGGGCTGTGGCTGTCTGGGGCCCTGGGAACTGGGACCATCTCTGTTTGGAGCTCAGAACTTATTCTGGAGAGAGTTGGGAGTGCCAGTGCTGCTGCCGCAGCCTTGCTGAGCTATGCCTGGCATTACGAAGGTGTCGTTGTCGACAGGGACACATGCCTGCATCCCACTCGCTTTCTAGCTAGGACTAGCAGGGGCCGGGGAGAGAACCTGAGTCACTCCTCTGCCAAGCAGAGCTGGTGAGGAAAGTGAGCAGTGGCAGGAGACTAGATAAGACGGAGGCCTCCTTGTCTTGGCAGAGAGAGCATTGAGGCGCTAGGCCTGTAAATGGTGTTGACAAGGTGCCTAGAACATCATTATGGGCTGTCAGATTGTGCGAACTGCAAGGCAGAAGAAGAACTGATGAGGCAGCAGCTCCAAAATGAGGAAAGGAAGTGCTTTTCACCAGCTGTATATCTGCACTGGCGACTTCATAGCCACTGGATGCAGTAGAAGCAAAAAGGTCCAGAGAAAGCTTCAGACAAATTCGCAAAAGATGAAGCCATCAGAGGCTGTTAAATGCGATGCTGTCACCTCAGCTCATGCCATATCTCAGCGGCTGCTTCCTGAGAGGCCGAGGGTCATCCTGCCTGTGCCAAGCTCTCATCGCCACCCAAGCTCCTGTCCACTGCTGGAAGCTGAGTGAATCTTTTTTTGTGTGTGGCCCTGGTAAGGTCTGTGGGCCAATCCCACCCCAGCATGGCCAGCAGAAGGCAGAGGGCCCCCTGTAGCTGTGCTGATGTCGCTGGACACTGCACACCACCATCCTTGGCAGAGAGGAAGGTGGAGAGCAAGGCAGCAGTGAGGAACTGGGGATCTCTTGGGGTGCAGGAGCTACTGTGTGTGGGGAGTCCTCAGCGGGGGTGACCATGTGACTTCTGCACTTGTCAGATATGAGGGGGACGGAGAAGGACCCCATGCTGTGGATGACCAGCTTGCTCACTCCAGAGCAAGCTGAGGTCCTGATCTGCGTCTGGGAGGACAACAGCTGGCAGCAAACTTTGGCCCTTGGCTATTAGCAGCCACCTAGCTGCTTTCCCACCTAATCAGATTACTCAACTAAAATACCTATTGCTTAACTGAGACCTCTGCCCAGAAGAGTTTGTTGCTAAAGATGTTTGGAAGCTTATCATTTAGCAGAGCTTAGGCCACAGGCCTAAGCTGGCAGGCAAGCAAGCAAGCAAATAAATAAATAAATAATAAAAAAAAATGCAGTGTCCTACTAGGTCATCTTTTTCAACTCCTCTCAGCAGCCCAGTCGAGGTGTTGTCAGGACTTGCTGAAGAAACTGCCAAAACTGAAATCCATGGGCCCTTCTGCTGGAAAGAGAACACAAGGCCCCTCTCAGAGGCCTTTTCAGCCTGACAGTCGCCCTCCCCGTGTTCAGGGCTTCTGGAGTGTGGCTCATGCACCTCCTGCAGCTCTTTGGGTGCTGGTAAAGAAGCAGGAGATCCTTGTGCTCTTTATCGGAGGGCTGAGACTCATTCAGTGTCTGAGACATCCACACTGGTGTCTCTCACACACCCTACATGCTTCCTGGTTTAGGTCCCGTTGCCCCAGGGCCATCTGCTTGCTGGTTGCCCAGCCATCCGACCTGCCGGTAGCACTGCCGGTGACCTTGTTTTCCCTTGCTTATGTCCGGAGCGCTGGGACCCTGTCTGCTACCCTCCTCACTGAAATGGGATTAATTTGGCTTTGTCGTCTGGAGCTAAGATTTCCAGCAAAAGGCAGTTTCTTCGCAGCTTGGCAGGGAGGGGTGCACGTCAGTGTGTGAATATATTCTTAGGTAAAGGACTTACACATGGAAAATACCTTCTATCCGGAGGGCTGTTTGCTTTCTGCCACATTTCTTCCACTTGGAGGGCAGCACCGCCACCCCTGGAGGTGCACATTTAACACGCTTGGGTTTATATAGCTCTTGGAAACGTGTGTTGGCACAGGTAATACCACCTGGCTTGGTTCAACAGGCGTTTCTCCTGCTTTGCAAACTCTGGAAGGAGGCCAAGAGCCTGCAGCAATGGGAGACCATTTCTCACCACAATGCTAGCAGGCTGGTGGAGCTAAGTGCGTTGGACTCCAGTCTTGGTCTTGGTCATAATGGCGTGCAGGCTGCTACACACGTGCCTGAGCAGCCTCCTCCATGCCAGGGAGGATACCACAGGCATGGAGAGAGCCTGACAACGTGCTCCCATGAGCCGTCCTGATGTAGGAACCTCCGCTTCGATTGCCTCCAAGCTGTTGCCTCAGTGACAGGGTCGATAGCTGTAGCTGTGAGTTCTGCCGCAAATCATTTGCTATCTTTAAAGAATGGGAAATAGGGGAAGACCTAAACCACCTGCCCGCTGCCTCTGCCTCCGCAGCCTTCTCGCAGTTCCTCTACAGCCCTTGCACATGCCTCCCTCAGCTCAGCCTCTCCTAAGCCTCCAGTTGCCCTGCCCCATCTCGCCTTGCGCAGAGCCCTCCGGACAAGGTGACATAGGATGCTCCTGGGGATGCTGCTATACCATAGTGGGGTAGGGGCAACCTCCACTGGTTGCCGGAGGAGATGGGCACGTTGGGATCAGCTCATTCTTAGAAAGTTTCATTCTCCCATACTTTAAGGCATCAGAGAGTC
>NW_028186462.1:203142-206488 GCF_003343005.1 Rhea americana | reverse complement strand
CAAGAGCCATCAAAGAGGCTAGAACACTAGAACATGAGTATGATGGCAGAATAACACCCCAGAGGAGCTACCTTCTAGAAAACCACCTTCTGCCCTGCTTAGGGACCACAGTAATTGCTTTGGAAGGTGAACTTGTAGGGCTGTGCTGTGCTTTGAGAGCAGATGAGGGTCCTTTCCTTACAGCAAGAGAAGAAAGGTGTGTTTGCTATTCCCCTAAATCCTGCCTTGGGGATTTACCCACTCATAAAGCCTCATCAGGCAGAGGAGGGGAAAGGATGGTGGGTGCCATTTCCTTCTTGCTTGATATTATCAATTTTTGGAGTTTATAGCAGAGGAACAAGTTTTGTAGAAAATAAAATTGGGAGAGGATTGGAGTACCAGCACGGGCTATGGATGGGTGTGCCAGGACACGTGTGGTTTGCTGTACTGGCAGTCCCTTGTTGGAGGTAGGAGTTTGGGAAAGCGCTCCTTACTGTGGATGTCCAGGAATGCTATTGCAGCCTCAAATCTTGTTGCACAGAGGAGGACTCAGCCTGCAGCTCTTGCTAAATAAGCAGCTCTCAATGTGCTCTTCACACTTCTCCAGTTTCAGCTAAAACAGAACATTCACATTCATTTTCCTGTTTTTTTTTCTTTTAAGAAGCAAAAGCATGACATAGCACAGCACAAGACAAACCAGAACAACTCTGCACTCAACAAGCTGACTATTAGAGTAACCTCACAGGATTTCCTGAAACCTGGTAATGTCCAGCGAGACACAGGCAGAATTTGAAGAGAACTTCAGCAGAAATGAACGGAAAGGTCTTAGACCCAAATATTTGAACTGCAATTGGACATAACCATGAGCAACTTGACGTTAGCCCTGCTTGAAGCAGGCTGCACTAAAGACCCAATCTGCCTTCCAACTTGACTTTGCCCTTGCTGCTAGATGCCTAAAGGTTGCCCCACACAAGAAACATCAGTTAGAAGCTTGGTTGAGGCTGCTGGTGCCGTGACACTCTCCAGGGAAGGCAAGTAGATGCTTTCAGGGACTAAAAAGCTGATCTAACTCCTGGGTGATGTAACAGTGATAAACCTCCTGGAATTCAACAGAGTTGAGTTTATTTTGCTAGGTGTTTTGGACCCTGCTGTCCACTGTGCACATGCTACCCTAAGGGCATAGGCTCACATATGATGGAGCACTATCAAAGCTTTGAGCACATGAGATGTGCCAGGTACTCATCAAGAGGAGAGGAATTAGCTCTGTTGGTTAGAGTGTGGCACTAATAATGCCAAGGTCGTGGGTTTGAGCCCCGTATGGGCCACTCGTTCGAGGGTCGGACTAGATGATCTACAGAGGTCTCTTCCAACCCTACCAGTTCTATGATTCTATGGCTAGCAAAGGGGACAAAGACAAACTTGGATGTTCATTGGGAATTGCTTAGCCCTGCTCAGGTGCATTAGGAAGCTGCTACACTTCTTGGTACAGCTTAATACCACAGGCACTACAGAAGAGAACCATTTCAAGGGCCTATTAAAATTGTGGCTCATGGCCAGCACACGTGCACAAATTGAAGCAAGGTGCAGTATTGAACAGCATGACAAAGAAAGGAGCTCATGTCACTCCTCTGCTAGGTCTAGGAGCTGAGTTTGGCAGGTCTTTTGCAATCAGCATGAAAACAGGCTGCAAGAAAAGGTCCATCCAAGGTCTCTTCCAACCTGGTGGTAGAGCATTTCCAGCAGGTCTGCTTCTGCTGCCCTCAGGCCTCCTGACATGAAAGCAAAATAGGGGGTCTCAAAGCTGGTAGGTGCCCCAGCTGAGCTTGCTTTGGCCAATTGAGAAAAGTAAGGATCAGCCAGTACCTGGTGCCAACACCAAAGTGACAGGGCAGTAGCAGGGTATTTGAGCTTGTTTTCTCACAGAATTGCATAGAATGGTGGAAGCTGGAAGGGACCTCTGGAGATAATCTAGTCCAACTCTCCTGCTCAAGCAGGGAAGAGTTCATTCTCAAGCCTGTCTGGAAAAAAAAAAACTCTTGAAACAGGTGAATCAATCCCTTCTGGACCAGCCCTGCAATGCACGGGCTGGTTTCCTCAGCTTAGATAAATTGGGCCCACAGCTTTGTCCCCTACCCACCTCCTTCAGCTCACTGCCAAGACCCCATTGCTTTTCAAGGACTTTTCCATTCCTGAAAAGGAGACATATAGGAGGCCAGTAAGCAGGTGAGCACACCACTTCCAGTGGCTCTTGAAGGAGCTTTCATCTTCAGGTGCCAGAATTTGAGAGGTCCAGACCAGCAAGCCTGCAGCATGCTTCGTCTTGGCATCAACTTGCACCCTACTTGATGTCCTTGTCACAACTGACCAACTCAGGGCCTCGTAGGCCAACACTGTTGGGGTTGGAGATGCACTTTCAGGCATAGCTGGAGGAGGCTGTGCACTCTGCTTTGCAGGACCACTGCGCCAGGCAGAGCTACGAGAAAGCCCCCACTGGAGTCAAGATACTCAGGTGACAAGGGTAAGAACCAGGTTTTATTGATGTATCAGCAGCTGCTTATTCAGCTCCTTCCCTGTTAAAAACCCAAAGGAAAACCGCAAAGGAGAGCAATGTCCTAAGCTCTTCTGTGCCCTTGGTGAGGAGGAAGTCAGCGCGGGCGCTGGCACGAGGGCTCAGGTTTCCAGGAGATGACTGAAAGGAACAGACGCTACTATACGTACCAGCTGAAAAGCTCTCAGGAAAAAGCAATATTAAATTGCAAACAGCCAGAAAGGAAGCACCCCTGTTCGTGAGTGGATCCTCTCTCCGGACATTGCTTTGGGAAAGCCATGGCAACACCGAGGCCAGCTGGTGTAAGGGAAGAGGGGTGGAAAGGGGGTTTGGGCTTGAGCATCCATCCAGTTTCAGCTCCTCTGAAGGATGCAGGGATCCTTCACAGCTCCGCTTCTGCCCGCACCCCCCGAACCGCACGCAGCAGGTCCAGAGGCTCCTGTGTTTCTAGCCTAGGGATCCTACCCACTCAGGACAGCCCAGGAGACTCGGATGTTCTCTTAAATGCTGACCACAGACATCCTTCTGCCCCCAACAGCAGGTTGCCTGGCCTCCCTCCACCCTTCCGGGACTCCCCAGCTCTCCCACCATTACGAGAAGATGACCCAGTCCAGATACCACCTAACGACACACCCAAAACATCAGGCAGAGCGGGCAGGGACTGAACAGAAAGCAAGATCCTTTATTGTACACAGTACAGAATGTAATGCAGCTTTGCAGGAGATACATGGCCCTGCTCAAGTAAAGATTATTTTGACTCAATCCTCAGATTAACCCCTTCTGCACTGTAGACCTGCCGCACGGAACAAACACAAAAAA